>NW_010422704.1:21210-51451 GCF_000710305.1 Buceros rhinoceros silvestris | reverse complement strand
CTCCACCACTGCCCCGGGCAGCCTGTTCCAGGATTTCACAAACCTTTTTAAACCTAATGTCCAACATAAACCATCCCTGGTGCAACCTGAGGTCGTTTCCTCTCTTCCTATTACGTGGGAGAAGAGACCGCCCGCTACCTCTCTATTACCTCCTTTCAGGTAGTCACAGAGCACAAGGTCTCCCCTCAGCCTCCTTTTCTCCAGGCTAAACAGCCCCAGCTCCCTCAGCTGCTCCTCATAACCCTTGTGCTCTACACCTTTCAACAGCTTCGTTGCTCTCCTCTGGACACACTGCAGCACCTCACTTTCTTCAAGTGAGGGGCTCAAAACAGAACACGGTATTAGAGGTATGGCCTCACCAGTGCTGAGTACTAGGGCTATGATTACTGTCCTAGTCCTGCAGACCACATTATTGCTCATACGAGATAACAAACACTGAAGAACTCCCTTGGAAAAGGAGTACGCTTCACCTTTCCAACAGGATTACATACCTGTGCAACCCAGAACAGCCCTAGCCCTTCTCAGAAAGGTGAGGGTTTGTCATTAACCACAGAACTGCTGAGATTGACCACAGTAATAGCGGCTGATCTTTTTAAATCCTAAGGTCTTTGCTCGAGTTGCTCCCTCATTTGAAAGTTTTGCTGTTTCCCAGCATTCCAGTTTTGTTTTATTTTTAAACAGGGCTATAGTATTTGCAGAGAGAACACTGGGAAGTCAGATACCAAATAAGTCAAGCTCTATTCTAAAACAGAAACAAAACCACAGGAACAGCAACAAAGTCCCTGCTGAAGTTACCACCACACAACCAGGCCTGCACGCATCACAGAGCTGCAGCCAGAACTTGTGCCATTCATTTTGCCCATGCTTTCATCAACTTACCTACAAACATTTAAAAACCACAACCGATACTCGAAGGAATGGGAACACAGGTAATATCAAATAATTTATTCACATAATTTACATACAGAATAGTTTCTTTCAAACAGAAAGCTTATACACGATGATACAGGGTGTCAGATGACTCTGTGAAGCAGTCTTATGCCACATCTTTGTAAAAATGCTAAACCAACACACGCTGAGATTTCACCAATCTTTTCTTGCATCCTTCAAAACACAAAAGTTTCATACGCAAAACACAAAGTTGTCTTAACTCTATTCAAATTAAATTTGTTCTTTAAAAAAAAAATCCTCTAACAAAGTGCATGTGATTTACTGCAGGGGGAAAAAGAAAGTGTAGCCCCAATTAACCAGGTAGATAAGGCACCTTAAATATTAGTAATGAAACAGTTGTGATTTTTTCTTTGTAATATGAATGGAAGCTAAAATGTACATAACTAAATGTTATTATTGAATGGTTATTGCCTCAGAAAGTACTTAGAGCAATTATTTTAAAGCCACTCCCTACAAATCTATTTTTAGGCTCTATCAGTGCAAGTGATTTAAACATGCCACACTTTTCAGAAACTAAACACTTGCATACACAAAATAATATCTACAAGACATACAATACATGGAGTCTTATGTATAGATTAATCTATAACGTTTACAGTACAACAATATTTAGATAAACATTTCAAGTTAAATGGATTAGGTAAAGCACAAGATACTGACTGAACAGAAGCTGTTGGTGGTGGGTTTTTTGTGGTTGGAGGAATGCAGAAGGGTGCCAGTGTGCTTTCAAGTATGTTACTTTACACTGGACTGTTACTGCCTTTTCCATCACCTTGTTGGTGCTGCTAGCAACATTCGATTGACAGAGGTCTGCTAATGCAGCAGTTCACAGTAATAGCAGCTTTTCTGTGTATTTTTCTTATTGGCGAAATATTATTGACAAAAAATGTCTTCAGAAGCCTGGCCAGTAACTTCTGAAAATGCCAACATTCTCAAAGTTCATCAAGTATTTTAAAATTAACTAGATACTTATATAAAAATATTTGCCAGTAGATGATTATTCCAGTCCAAAGCTGAAGATGGGTTTCTAAAGAGCATAACAATACTATTTAAACATCAGTTACAGTTTCAAAATAAATAATTTGTTTTGCAGAAGTACCTGCTGGTATTAAGCAACAAAAGAAAAGTTTAGACTAAATTTACACATCATTTTTGTGTAAGAAGTTTCAGATTAAATATTGAATCTTTCAGTCACTGCTTGACTTTGAGATTGCGTGAACCTTGTTACCTCATCAAGACAGTCTTTTTGATGAGGCAAGTAAAAAACTAAACTAAAATCTAAACTACACCAGCATTTTATAGCAGGTTACACTACAAGGAGACATGCAACATGAGGAAAGCCATTCAGATTCAATTGCTTTAAAGCAGCAAAACTTCAAATTAACTCCACTGTACAGTCATGGTTTAAATCCAATGTCTTTGAGTTACTTAGCAGAAGGGAAACCAAGGAATTCAGCAAAGACACAAATATCTATACATAAAGCCAAGGTAAAGAAATGGTATCTATCCCCTTGTTTTCAAATTTAGAAGGAAATGAGCATTTATCCTATGAAACATTAACCTCTTCCTCTCCAATAGGACAGTTGCAAAGATTAATAGTGTAGCGTTTTCTAGTAAATTGTGTTTTTCTGGTTTTTTCTCAATACATTTTTTAATTCACCAAACCCATTTGGCTTTTCAGGTTAGAATCTTTACATTCATGTAATTAAAAACTCTTAGAAAAATACATGATTTGGACACGCTAATAAAAATACCTGCAGAGCTGAACGTATCTTTGTATTTCCTGCACTACTTCCAGTATTTCCTGATCTACAGAGATTACACTGTACGTAAAAGGCTCATTCCTCCTCCTAACGCAGTAACATAAACATACTTCACAAAAAGAAGTAAAGAACTTGTATAGCCAGTACCACAAGCTTTAGCATTGAAATTCAAAGGGATACTTGTCACAAGATTAAGCATTTTTTTCATTGCACTTTTCTGGAAGAGAGGCATGCGCCCATTATCAGTGTCTAAACAAGCAAAACGATGAGCCAGCAGCTGCTGGTCTGGTCCAATAACATCCATGTAGTGGTGAAGATTATGTTGATGTTTTAAAAGTGTCCAGGTCGCTTCAGAAGGAATCTGTTTCATCTTTATGGAATTCATTAACAACAGCTTGGCTGACAGTAAGTGTGGCATAATGAACACGAGAACAAATCAGAACTGTAAAAAAATACTCTTTTTTTTTTTTTTTTTTTTGCATTATACTCTCAGATCTTAGGTTTTTATAAAGCCAGCTTGCTATTCTGAATCATCCACTTCCATAAAGATGTCACTGAAAAAATACTCAGAGATTTTGGTTGGCTCTTCCTCCCTCTCTTGATCTTTAGCACACGGGGGTGGCTTCCCAGATGACTTGTCACTTGGAACCTAACAGAAACAGAAAAGGCTGCTCTTAATGGTCTTAATACATTTCTGTGCGGGAGTGCATATGTATATGTGTGTATATATACGCACTTGAGCTTCCATTATAGGTAGGAAATCTAGACAAAACATTCAGAGTTTACTGAAAATGGGAAACAAGTAGATAGAGGTGCAGAGCAAAAAACCCACTAAATTCCCATATAAGTTTCCTAGACATGTATAAGTCAGGATTTATTCAAAACCAGAACACAACGTGGCCTCATTCCACTCCTGGAACGACCAATTCATACGTCTTTACATCTCAAAAATGCAGAAAACCCCAAAAGTAAATACGTACCATAACTGTAGCATTGGCAGGTACATTCTTACACTCCGTGGATGATGATGTGCTTGTAGAAGGAAGGGAACAAGATTCCATATCACCCTCAGGGAATGGAGTGGGTTTTTTTAGATTTCGCTTTGGAGTCACTATCCGAGGTTTTTGGATCTTCCCTTTATTCCCTTTGGTATCTTCTGCAGATTCAGAACTACTCTTTTTGCAAATTAAAGATAAGAATCCCAGTGGTTTTCGTCCACTCCTGTTAAAAACAAACAGGGACATCACAGGAGTGCTCCATAAAAGGAAGATGAGAATTGTATTACAGGAGTCTAATTCATTACACAGGAAACAATCACACACCTCTGAGATCTGTGAAAATTCTAAGCAAAAAACAAAGTAATTCTGAGAATGGCTTGTGTATTACTGTCACAAGAGTCTTCTGAAGGGTTACCAAGACTCTTTGACTGAGAACAGGAACCTACTATTTCCCTCAAAACCAGAGCCTGTTACAAGCTACCAGACCTCCAGAAAGAGATTCCAAGGGGAATGGAGACATACTCCTAAACAAACTGAAAAAAAGCAGCCTTCACGTCAAAGAAAAAAGAAACCTGATAGCCAAGGATGGGGTCACAGCAGGCTATCTTAAACACCAGAAAGAAGACTATCTGCCTCAGAATTCCAGCCGACTAAGAGTCTCATACCTAGTACTGATGAACTTATGGAAGTCACAGTGATGAGGGAGGTACTCAGAGTATCAACTCTTAACTGTGTTAAGAGTTTACAACTGAGAAAATTAATTTTCAGGCAAGAATTCTGATGTTAATGCATCATTACCCAAATGCTGTGGATGTCCCAGGTACAAATAACCAGTTTTGATATTGACACACGCATAATGTGAATAAATGACAGGATCAGTGCATCACTACAACCAAAATCAATGATCGTGAGAGCAATAGAGGACAGGAACTCAAACATTATAGAAAGGTATATTTAAAAAATCCACAATCAGATGGATAGGTAAGAGGACTATCCTCTGAGCTGTCAAGACTGAAACTCCTTTGGGGAAATGACACATCTTAAGTTAGTCCTAAAAAACCAGTGTGTTGAGTACTGTAACAGTAACAAATCTTATTGGCAGAAAGACAAAAATCGAAACAAGTGGATGGGCATACATGTCGCAACACTAAACTTGGCTAAGGAAAACAACAATTATCCTAAATCCGTATCATAGCCAACGGATGTCAGCCTCACAAGTCAGTGTCTGAAGAGGTATACCATATGTCAGTAGTGTCCCTTGGTCAATCTGCTCATTTAATGAATACAGTAATTCAAATTTCAAAGCAGACAGTTTGATCCTTTCTAATTTACTGAAGCGGACAAATACTGTACCTCTTAGCCACGTAGGTCACAAACAATGGTGCTATTCTTCTTGGAATATTATGTGGAAAAAGGATATAAAAACCTCAATATGGAAACAAGTTCTTTTTACAGAAAAGGCTGACAAGACATTATTGCATAAAATACCTCAGTAATGGAGTTTTTGAAGATGATGCTGGGCTTCCAGAATGCTCCAACTGTCCAGATTCACACATATCTCCCTGCTTTCCTTGTCCACTTATTTCTGCTTTTCTGTTAGAGGTTAATCTAGCCACCACCTCTTCTTCCTGTTTGGAAGCTGAATTCCCCAAGTTCTCCGAAGTCTCAGGCTGGCTTCTCTCAGCCGGTGGTGACACAGACTCTGACACCAATGCAGAGGTAAGTACTTTTTCCTTTGCTGAAGCCTCTGTTTTTTCAAAAGGATTCCCTGTAAAAGGCGCTGAGAGTCATTCAAGGACCTCAGTTACTTAACTTTAGTGATAACACAACAGCCCAAAAGATGCACGTGATGCTAAGACCTCTTATAATGGTGCAAGCCAAGAGCTGCATTTTTGTTCAGTCATTTTGGTTTGGGTTTTTGTTTTGTTTTTTTTTTTTTTTTTTCAGCCACCACTAAGAATTAAAAGTTCACAGTCTACTTTTAAAGTCTGTAATATCTTACACGTTACAGGCTAAAGCTGACGGAAGTGTGATTTTACAGCACGCCCCTCCACACACACCTTTACAGCACACCACAGAACTTGAAGTCATCTAGCTGTATAAGGTTCTACACAATTTCCCTGTAAAGTCTTTTTCAGGGCCAAAAAGTAGTTCGCCAAACCTTTCACAGGCTCAGATCACTGAAGATTCCTTTTCAGCAATTCTGCTTTCCCTCTGACTCCTCAGAGATAGATTAATCTTTCAGTGATATTACACATATTTATTTTTTAAAGACAAATAGAAAATAAAATAAAAATAAACTATTTTGGCAGAGTACAGTTAAAATACTAGTTAATACTTTTGGTTATTAATGCTCTCCAACAGGTGGAAATATTTGCTTATGTGAAGACATCATGTTTAGTCCAAAAAACTCCCAAATATCACAGACAGACTAGCTACAGCAGCATTTTTAGAACTGTTATTAAATTAACAGCTAGTTAGAAAATTTGTTTCTACTTTTATATTAGATAGCCTCAGACAGAACTATTTAACACAACAGCCAGTATTAAACCATGAAGTATTAAGCATTTACATTCACTATACTTAGTTTTACAAGTTTACATTTACCTACCAGAAGATATCATTGGCACATTTGTAGATTTAATTGAATAACCCTGTATTTAAAAAAGAAAAAAAAAGTTATTTCTCTATTTCTCTCAATAGAGAAGAGACAATGAAAATTGATAAAGTCATATCATGCATGTACAGTTCTACGACAGGAGTGATACAGAAGACTACATCTTCAGGATGGTATCATTCATCACTTAACTCATTTCCTGAGCAGGCTTTTCCTGATGTTCTTAGGACAAATGACTCAAGACAAGGATGACAGGATAAGAGGTCAAGAAGTAAAAGGTTTGTTATCCAGTCCTTCCTAGAAAAGCTCTCTGAATGATGTGGGGAATTATCACCCAATCCCTCACCCAGATAGACCACACCACCTTAGCCAGCTCACAAAAAGTCAATGGTGCACCAGTGGCACACTGTCACAAGCTTGGTCATATTCCAGAAGCACACAGGGAAGCTAGAAACACGGTGGCCGGTTTTCATTTGCAGATTGTTCTTTCAAACTAATACCCACTATGTTAATAAATGGTATGAACATATGTTATCAACTTCGTCATGTAACAGTCACCATTTGAAATCATAACACCATTCAGACAGTCTGCCAGTCATGCAGTATACATCTGGAGTTTCCACTTCTGCAACACCATTGTCAGAATGGCTGTGGTGAAAAAACCAAGTAAGATATACTACCAGTCTGCCTACTAGGATGCCTAATTAAAAAAAAAAAAAAAAAAAAAATCTGAGAGCCTACAGATTCTTCAAAAACATAATACTAAATGAACAGCCCATAAACTGTTGTAGGGATCATAATAAAGAGCAATCTATGGCTGTTGATTTTCCTTTTAAGGGAAATGTACAGACAGTGCATTTTTAAGCAAGTGACACCATTAAACAATAGACATGATTAAAGTGCTCTGTTACATTATGCATCTACACTATGTATAAAAACTCACTAAATCATAAACTCACCTTAGAAGTGGTTTCCAAGCTACCTTCCATTACAATAGGAGACAGAATTTTCTTGGCAGGAGGAAAATCATTCTCTTCAGGTTAAGCAGCTGACCTTTTTTGAGTTGTCTGCAAATCTGAAACAGGCTCTACTGATGCACATTCTAGTTGTTTGGTTTCCATATTGCTATTTAAAGGTGTGGCAAATTCTTCAGCTGTAGTTGTCAAGGATCCAGTGCTGTTTATACATGAAGTCATTATTGTGACTATTTAAGATGATAATATTTACTTTGTATAACATTACTGTATAGAAACTACACATTGATATATGGTGGTACTCTTTTTTGCTTAATGTCAAGCCTAAAAGTATTATTTAGATGCACAGTTGAATCTTCATCCCCATGCTCACACACCCTTCCACCCCCTACCCCCCAGGAGGATCTCAAAAGGCCGCATGACATCTAGGGAAGAAGCAGAGACTAGGGAAATAGGGTAAAGCAGGAAGGGAACAGTGAGACAGAAGATGTATCCTAACTCCGCCTGGCAGCAAGTCTGTCTATCAATCATCAGTAGTTCCACAGGAGTTAGAATTCTTCTATCATGTAGCCCAAATTCACTCAAAGGCCTATCCTTTCAATAACTAAAAGAATGACAATAACATCTGATGTCACAGGGCAAAGTCCTCCACAATGATGTGAAATTTTATCACACCTCTACTTATGATCTGAGGACTTACATTAATACAGCAATAGATTTTTTTTTTTTTTTTACAACTCTGCAGCACTTCCTATTCTTCAAAATGTCTTTTTCCTTTGATGTTGGGTTTTTTCCTCCCAAACTGACCAGGAGACTCAGTCCAACAACACTGCATTGAGGAGTACTTGTAAAAGAAACTAAAGCCTTTTTGTATTGCAGTACTGCAAACCAGCTACTATTCTACTGAGTAATACATTTGTTTTTTTTTCAGCTCTCTGTCTTTTGAACATGACACAAACCCAACAGAATGATACATGAATTTATGTCCACTGTTAATGATGTTCTCCCAAACATCATCTACACTGAAAATTTGAAAGAACAATTAATAAACAGCTACTTTACAAAACTGTTAGAGTACTGTAAAAATGCAAAGATACTTAGATTTCAATTACTTTTCATTTTAAGTCTCTATGGCAGAATAGACCCAGGAGGGACAAATGACTTTTACTAAAAGGAAGACTTGATCTAAAGGATTAATCAGAATTGAAGTTGACCCCAAAATACCAGCAACTAAAACACTAAATCACTGATGAGATCTTTCTGCAATCTGATTAGAGCCCTTTTTACTTTCTTAATTCTCTGATCGGTCTGTCAAAATTTTCTCTTGCACTTCTTTTAAGAAGTTCTAATCTGTAATGCACATTAAGGGAACAATCAAGGTTCACAAAAAGCGTTTAACTTTGCTCAAAAATAAAGCATTTACCTCTCCATTTCAGTCACGCTTGCTTCGCATGCATTTACTGGGCTGACAAGTATCGGGGCTGGTAATAATGGTTCTGAAGCCTGTTCCAGCAAAGCAGATGCATCAAATGCTTTTGAGTCAGCTGGGATTTCCACCAATGTTAAAATGAATGTCTGTTCCTCCTCTGGACATCTATGATCATCACTCACTACTGTAATTTTTTCAGGGAAATAAAGAAATAACAGAAATCTGTTATTGAAGTTTGAAATTACACTGTTCTCTTCATGCCCTCGCAACCTTGAGTAATTAAATTTTAGGCACTCATTTCTCCATGGAAAAAGGCACTGGGGATATTCTTGAGACAGTATTTTTTCTTAGACAAGATACACATTGTCACCCCCTGAAGCCTATTCATTGCAGTGGAGTCCTGATTACCATTCAGAATGAAGAATATTAAAAATGCCTAATAGGGATGAAGCTTTTTAAATGGGTGTTCTAGTATTAAAGAACACTTTGCAGTTTAATTAAACTTGTGTAATGGTGGTCAAATAACCCCGTCTTTAATTGCAGCTGTCAGGTATTTAAGAGTTACCTCTTTAAATGACAGCAGTCTGCTGTTTTGATGGTAAAAACAAGGCTTTTTCCCCTCACGGTGGACTTGCAGGAAAGAACCTGAGAAGTATAGTCTCGAATTTAATAAATGAAAAATATAAATAATTCAGTCAACAGACGGACAGATAACTGACAACTGCCACCCGTTAGAATGAATTTAAGGAGAGAACATTTGTAAAGTTTTCGAAAGATGGAAAATAATAGTGCTGCTCCATTACTGAAAAACAGCTCTCATTCTTAATGATGTAAAGCTGCTGTTATTCCAACCTCAATTCACTTTGGTTCTTTATCTAATTAAAGATGATTTAAGATGCTTCATCCCAAGATCCTTGCAATACCAGAGTGTAACAACAGATGTCTAAGAAGAAGTATTAGCCCTATCTTTTGCACATGCTCAGGAGTTACAACTTTACATTGCAGTTTTCATGTAAAGTAAGTATTCTGGGCTTCTGCACAGCGATTGTCCCATACCTTAGACAAGTACTGGTTCCAAACCAGCTCCATTTCAATTTGTTTTAGGCAAAAGTAGCCATCACCTTCATACTTTTCATCACATCTAATCAGTTAAGAGTACTCTGCTGACTCACTTCAGCTAAAGAGGGAAGTTGATTGTCTTCTTCCTTTTTTTGTTCCCCTATTCTTCTTTCTTTCCTGCTCCTCACTTGCACAGTCCAGCCCTCCTACTCACACAGTTCTGACACTGGCAATTCACTGGACCACTTCATGACCTGCTATAGCTCGCTAAGCCAGTAGAAAACTACACAGGTTCTCTCCCTCTGCCATGTTCAACTTTTGATGGATAGGTGAGTCAGAGGCTCATAAAGGGCTCTAACAACTGCTAAACCTAACACGAGGTAAGCAGCAGGAGCTCGCAGCAGGGAAGAGAGAGCAAGCAGTTTCCCTTCCACTGATACTTAAACTTAATGAAGTGCTGTTCAGAAAGTTCCCAGATCTAACTGTGTTAACAAAATGGACCAAGAGGCTAGGGAGGGGAATGGCACTGTGGGTCATTATTTTTGTCAATGAACAAATCATTGTTAATGGAATGGATTGATTAATCATGTCAGTTCAAACATGTAAAATTTTTTTTTATTCATCTCTGTGCAACCACAAGTGTGGGCTTTTGCTAACTTAGAATATTAGCATATTATACCTGAAGTCTCTTCTGTGCTGCTTAAGCATGGTTGTTGAGCATCCTGAGAAAAAGCTTCATTCTAGAAATAACACATTTGAAATAAAACAATTTAATAAATCTGAGAAATAACTCTGAAAAATAGGAAAGCAACAAAGCATGTCAAATGCTGAAGACCCAAAAAATCTAATGACATCATTGTAATTGCATGTCAGCTTTTACTTCTAGCTAGTGAAGGCTGAAGGATATTAGCCTGACAAGGGCAAGGAACGCTAGGGTGATATAAAATTAATATGCAGCTCACTGTCTCTGTATTGATGATTTGTCAGAAGAAATTTATATTTCTTACAGCCCAACTCTGACAAAGATGACTCACACAATAAATTGCTCAGTGGCACTAAGAGCACAAATTCCTCCAACCATTACAAAACCACTGAGTGCCAACTCATGTATCACTTTCCTTTTACGGCAGGTACTTTTGCTAAAAACAGCAATACTTCACTGCAAGTTGCCTCTTCTCACACTCTGCCGGTCCTGTAAGGGCCAAATCGTTCCTGTGCTTCTTCCTAACATGAGATCAGCCTTGACACATCAACAAGTTGCACTGGGAAACAAGCTACTACCCATCAGCTGTTCCACCAAAACTGCATGTACACTGATCTGAGGCAACATTAGAAAACCTGAGGGAAATGAGAATGAACCTTTCTCTCATGAAGAAATAAGACACTTCTCATTCATACTAGACCAGGGATACATAAACCACTGCAAAGAAATGGATGTAAAAGTCATGCTGTTTGTCCAGAGTAATATACATATAAAACTTTTAATTAGGTTCTGAAAAAAATGAGAAGATAAGAAAGGATAAAGTTTGGTTTGAATGAAGCAATCGAAGCTGACAATGAAAATGCTGCATCTAGCAGTGACATTTTAATTTAATTTTAATTTAAACAAATATAACAGTTAAGAGGTAAGATTGCATGAATATGTGAGTCCTAGGTAAGTTCTTCCACCAAAACTAAAAATTGCTCCAAAAATATATATCTTAGCAAACTTTTCACTAATTTCAGCAATAAGTGATACATGATTTTATATATATAAACCAAGGCTTGCATAGATTAAGTTTGTCTGAACAATTAAGTTTGGTTATGGCTTTGGAAAAAAAAAAAAGTTTCATTCGCCAGTATAAGTCTTTAAAACGGGAGAGGACATTTGCATTGAAAACCTCTTTCTTTTCAGAATTTCACGAACTGGGCACTTTGAAACGGTAATTAAATTAAGTTCATTACCTGTAAGTTGACTGTGCCTGTATTGTCCTCAGGAGGACAAGGATTTTGTTCAGGAACTTCATCCACAGAACTTTGATTTGGACAATCTTCTAGTCCAAGGTGAGATTTTTCATGTTTTGGTGATGCAGTAACTGGTCTTAAATCTCCTGAATTTTCAGAAGCATTTCTCATGTCTTTTTCTGCTCTGTAAGGTGTATAACTAGTTGATTGGAAACCAACTAAAGATACCTTATACATGGGCTAAATTATGTATAATTACTTATTTCATATAAAGCCTAAGTATTTACAGAGAAAAAGGCACCAGTTTAAAAATGACATCATTCTCCTAAATGAAATGCACCATTTTTCGAACAAGTCTATGTTAAGTATTTCAGGAAAAAGCCTCCCTAAGACCACTAATTGAGACTTTACTACTGAAAGCATGACCAAGCAGGAAGCCCTACAAGCGCACTAACGTTTCCACATCAATAACTCCTTAACATTTCTCACATGAAACATGTGTATCATGTGAGACAATTAAGCAGCAAGATTACTAAGTTCTAAAAGAGCAAACCTAAGTTAATATTTTACCTCCAAAAGCTGTACGACAACATGCAAGGGAGAAAAACCTTAAGAAGTCTAAACTGTGCATAAACACACACAATATCTTTAAGCACACCGTTGCCATCACAGATGCATACCACACATGGACTTCAGGAATAAAGTCAGTATTAACTAACGATTCTTCCTACCTCTCAGTTTCATCTACTTGGTTGATAAGTTCCACACTTCCAGTTGCAAAATCACGAAGAACTGAAGAACTACCTGCAGCTGATCTGACCTGGTCTAGTGCCACCTTCTGCATTTCTCCAGTACCGCTCAGGGTTGTAGACTCTAAGATACATATAAGTATAAAAATGAATTTATTTTCCGATTTGTGTGTATATATATATGCATATTATTTTTACATATAAGCTTTTGTATATTAAAATGTATATACATGTAGATGTGCATACACAAAAACTACAAAAGTATTAACAATTTTGCTGTATACGTACACATGTATATTTATGTCTTATTTACATAAGACATATACACATATCTCATTTTGCCTTTGGTATGTTGCACATTTTGCCAGTAATGTGAAGATAATTAAATGTCTGAAGATTACTTTTTTTTTGCAGCTGCTTAAAGAATGCCAAAACTATTCTGTGTATCTCCTTTTCTGGTTTTAATAGAAGGGAAGCACAGTAATAATAGAAAAAAGTACACTGTATCGTACTGTATTTCTGTAACTGGCAGTCCAGAAATTTAAGAGCTTTCCAGGTAATTTAAAACTGCACAGAAAAACTGCTATTCAGATTTCATTAATTTTATACAGGAAGATAAACTTATGTATAAAACTATACCATAAACGGATTCCTTAGATCACAGAGGTGATGAAAGTGAAGACTTTCAGCTCAGTTTCGTTTCATAAAGAGATGTGAATCCATCAGAAGAAGCCATTTTCAGAACCCTAGGGTAAGAAATGGGCTTACCACTTTGAACTTGCTCTAGTTGTTCCACAAGTACGTTTGTATTAAATGAATCCTGAATTATATTTTCATCGGACCTCAACACTCCACAGGAGGGCTCAGGCCTCAGGTGTCTGCCTCCTGTCAGTCTCACACTATCCACTGCAGGCAAAGTGCTATCACTGCAAGTGAAAACAAAAAACGCCATTAATACATTTCTTATTTTTGACACCTAGGGCAGAGAAGTGATAAGAGAGATGGAGTAGATGAGACCAGCGGAAATACAGGCTGCAGCTGGCAGAGGAGGAAGACGACTGTTTGGCAGAACAAAAAATAAAGATCATCTGGAAAACACAATAGGCACATATATTGCGAACTAGGATGTTCCCTACCTTACAGAAAAAAAATGAGTTATTGAAATATTTAAAGAACACAAGAAGATCAGAAACCTAACGTTAATCACGTGGTAGTAAGTTCTGGCTAATAATATAACAAAAGAACCACTGGACTTAAAATATCTTTGATTATAATTTTTCAGAGTATAATCTGATAGTTTGTTCAAGCAATAGGCAAGTTAAATAGTCTTTCAAGTAATGTGACATGACCAGCAGATTTTTTCTGGAAAGGTGTTCCATCAAGCTGTTTCAACAGTCACAAATATGTGAAAAAAATTTTAAAACGAAGCATTAAAAGCCGTAATTACAGAAGATCAACTGGTTTCTTGACATCCCTTTGCTCTAAATCTTTGACCTACATCCCAGCAGAAGCAGTGAAGCAGTTTAAGTACAGCTTGCCTTGGCCTGATAAGCTGTAACCCACTTTGGGAAAAAGAGCTTGGTAATTAACAGTGATCCAAAACAACTTAAGTTTGAATATTCTTTTCTTTACCACTGGGGTAAACTCAACTTCAGGAGCGAAGAAGTTCTACATCCCCAAAATTACATACCAACATCTCACAAAAGTTGTAAGAAAGAGACAAGCGGGGTTTTCCAGATCACATACCAAATTACACAAACTGAGAAGCCTTCACTAAAGCAAGACTGCTTGCAATTCAGTAAAAATGCCAGAAAGAACCTAGCAAAAGTAAGCATTGTCAGAGGATCTCTCCAAAGAAAACGAAGTAGCAGTTTAACCTGGTATCTGTAGCATTTTTCTCAAAATATTCTTCGACACCTATTCTTGTGTCAGTGCTTTGATCCTCTACATTAAAGTTGCTTCCATCCTCAGAAGGTACTGATTCTTTCGTAGAAGTGTCTGAAGAAAGTAAATACTGACTAGAAGTTCGATTTTGTTGGGAGTAGGCGTGGGTTACAAGGCTACTGGCCATGTCCAACTCAGCTTGAGCAGGTAACATGTGTGTCCATTCTGTTCAGAACAATAAACAGAACAGAAAAGCATAATTTAAAACATTCGGGTTTGGCATGTACATAATGCTCTTTTACAGATATTCAACTTCAAAACTCGTCTAACAAAGTCTGCATTCTCCAAGGATGCTAATTCAAATTCCAGGTAAATGCAGTCATAAGATCATGCTTTTGATAGTAAGAATGCCAATGAAACTCAAACCAACGAAAGCAGATAATAAATTCTAAATAAAAGTCTATTAAAAAAACCAGACTAAACCCAGGTAATTTCAGGTTGTGCCTAGACAGATGGAAAAAGCTATGCTTCATGTTAAAGACCTGAAAAGACCACTGATAGTTACAGTCATCTAAGCCTGATTCCTTTCTTTTGTCCAGTTTATGTAACCACATTAATTCAAACACGTCCTTCCTTTCCAGCCAAGATGCATTGCTTAGTCTCACTAGGTGTTACAACTCAGCAGCACTAAAAGCATAAAAGACTCTTGACCTCCTGCTATGCAGCAGCATGTGGAAGAGCTTTGCAGCCACCGCTCCATCACTCCTTAGGTAGACCCAGAAAGTACGAGCAAGGTTTTGTCCCATAAATGAGATCATACCTTCAGTGCTTGTTTTTAACTGGAACATTGGATCACCCATTGCAAGTAAAGTCATGGCAGCTTCAGTGCTCCCATCATTAATTCCTGCAAAGTTGTTCACACATGTTTAAAGTCACAAGCACATTAACCAGAAATTCACTTATCCATATTTCAAAAGGCATTTGACATTATCATCAATATAGTGAAGTATGTGTCATTATGCTTGTAGACAGACAGCGATTCTCATCCATTAAATTCAAACTATTGTAAAAACACTGAGCAGCAACATTATTCCTTTTAATGGTGTACTGGGTACAGGTGGCAAGGTGCTGGCAGCAGGGGGCTGCCCTGGATACAGCCAGTTCCAACTGTACAAGCTGAGCCTGTCAGCCAAGAAGCAGGTACCGTTGGGAAATATTTAAGAAAGGGTACAACAGTAAAGAGTGAGGCGAAAATGTGCCAGAAAAAGTCCTGTGAACACCAAGGTCAGTAAGGACGGAGGGGGAGGAGTTGCTCCATGCATGGGAGCACAGATTCTCCTGCAACCTGTGGAGACCTCAGTGGAGCAGGCAGATATTCCCTGAAGCAACTGCACCCTATAGGTGCCCACCCATGGGGGAGCAGACTTATCCTGAAGGACTGTACCCATAGGAAGAACCCCACGCTGGAGCATGGTAAGAGCGTGAGGAGAAAGCAGCAGCAGAGATGACGTGTTAGAAGCTGACTACAACATCCATTCCCCTGCACTGCTTGCGGAGAGGAGGCAGAGAAGTGGGAAATAAAGGTGTGAGGTTGAGCCTAAGAAGGCAGAGCAAGGAAGGTGTTTTAGCTTTTTTTCCACACCCTGCTCTATCTTCCTTTGGCAATAGATTAAATTAGTTTTTTCCTAGTTGAGTCTGTTTTGGTAAGTGAACTTGTCCAGTATCTCAGCCCAGGAGCTTTTCCATTTTATTTTCTCCCCTCATTCTGTTGAGGAGGGGGAGAGCAGCTGGGTGAGCTGCTCACAGCCAGCCAAGGTCAGCTTGCCACAAATGGAAAAGGAAGAGGTACCAGTTTACTCCCAGAGATCTGTAACTGATAGTGTTGATCCATATGCCAGTTTAGACTCCCGATTCCTAATCTCTATCCAGAATACATCCTTTTGCCTATCACTAACTGGTCACATCCAGCAAAACACTTCCATCTTCCAAAGTTACTCTGCTGAAACAGAAGAACAAATTACAAAGTAGGCTTCCCCTCCTTCAACTAAGACAGCAGCCCACTCAATTTCCAGTGCCTCCTAGGAAGATGTATTGTGAATGTATTTAAATTTCAAAGTGAAAGCTATTCTAAAAATGAATAGACCCCTAAGAGCTTGTAACATATCTCACATGCAAAGACTATTTGCTTCTGAAAGACTGTGATCACATTTGATCACATGTACTATTTTACCAGTTTAGGATATTAAAGTCAGAGACAACAGAGATGACAAAGCTATGAATCTGCCCACTCTTTCTATCACTCAGTCACACATCAAGAAAGCTGCAAATAAGCACTTGCAAAGCTTCCTTTTTTCTCAGTATACCTAACAACAGCATGGGAAAGAGATAGACAGGATAGACAAAAAGGCACATTCTGATCCTGGGAAACAGAACCATGCAATGCTTGGTCCCCCTACTTGATAGATAACCATAAGAAAGAAAATTGTTTAATTCTTTTCCAAAACATACAAGCATCCAGTATCTCCTGAGCAGGTTTTTTTCATAAAATATATAAACCTACAAACTTCCAGCAAGAATATCGGTATTATGTCTTGGTACCAAGTTAACGGGGAAGATATGAACAAGATTGTTTCATGTGTACCTTTGTCCACCTCTGGGTTTTCATGAATGGTTGTTTCCTTAAATAAAAAGAAAAACAATATCAAAGTTCTATGTAACATGAGTCCACAATTTTTTTTTAATGCTTACAGGTAGATTTTCTGCCCAAAGGCTATACTGGCTTTGTAAGAGTATTTTAAAGGCTAACAATATTCACTTAGATAGTTTTCCCATAGCTGTGTCCCCCATATCCCCATATTATGTGGAGTCTATTAAGCTGTACTGTTACAAGCAGACATGGCAACCAGTGTTCACATAGCTTTGTACATGCTATGGAACAAACAATCAAACAAGACATGCTTACAGATGTTGAACTACTTACATTTTCCTCTCTCTGTACCATCGGCTGGACAGATGCATGAAAGGGACTTTTGACTTCAGTAGCCACCGGCACATCTGGTATATTCACGCATATTTCCAGCTGTGAAAAATAATATTTCAGTTAAAAATAGTATTTCAGTAAAAATAGTATTTCAGTTCATCAGTCCCAAAAGAAAATCTGTCAAATGCAAATTTTTACAAACTGCATATACTTACCAGATCTTGAACATTTAGTAGGATCCTTCTCCAAAATCAGGTGTTATACTACATACCTTCTGACTTATGAAGGCTGCAGTTGTATGAACTGAATGGACTGCAGCCAATGGAGGAAGGACCTGCGCTGGAGCACAGGCAAGCCTGGAATCCATTGCAATGTCAGACTCTATAGACGGATCCAAAGGGACAAGGGCTCTGATGGATATATGTTCAAATTTCTTTTTAACCTATTGATTTCTATGCTATTTTAAGTCCTATAGCAAGAACAACATGAATCAAGGGAAGACAAGTCTCACAATAAAAAAGGCAAGTGTAATAGTGACCAACTTGACCTGGCTTTGGTACCCAAAAACTCAACGCCACTTGCCACCTTGCCCAAGCAACCACATAATAAACACAAAACCACAAGGTAAGCATGGTATGTTTGTGCCTACATTCAATCCCAGTAAACAAACTGGTGAGCACTCCACAGACCTAGACAAGTTTGTAAACATAACTGGACCTTAGACTGATGTAGTGTTCTGTTCAAAACCAAGTACATGTGCCAAATAATGTCCCTGCAACTTTCAGCGTCATCCTTAACTAATTAAACTAAACTGGGATAAAACCCAAGTACTTGGAGATGTAATTAGAATAAAAACCATTTAAAGAATCAAAGCAGTAGTACATATAGAATCCAGGTACGTGATACCTCCTCCATGGTCTCCTCTATCTGGACAAGAATAGGTTTTGGAGATCGAAGACCTATAGGAACAAACACTGGAGCTTTGTTTACTTCCTCTGGTGCAAAGCATTCATCATCATCACCAGGCTCAAAGTCATCTCCCTCCTCGTCCTCCTCCTCTTGAGAAGCTCGGAGGGTCACCAAGGTTATCTTTGAACTTCTGTGCTCCTTCCCAGATTTCTTTCTATGTTTGGTTTTCAAATGTTTGCCTCTATTAACACTTATCTTGACTTCTTGAGTTTGATTCCCCTTCTCACTGCAGTCAGCCTCACATTCAGAGGCAGAAGAAGCAGCAGTTCTTAGCTCCAAGACATGTTTTGGCAGCTCTATCGATTTTGATGATGTTCTGGACCGCCTTTTAAAGTACAGAACAAAAACATGTTTAAAAAAAAAAAAAAAAAAAAGAAGTCCAAGACATTCCAAAAAAAGGGGTACTTAAAAATCAAAACAAATTTCATTTCAGCAAATGAAAAAAAATGATTATTGTGACCAACAATACAATCCTAATGAATAGTGACAAATACGCATCCAAACACCATTTAATCAGAAATCCTAATCAGGTATGCACAAAGTACTGATTGTATATGCTTATTAAACAGTTTCAAAGTGTTGGAAAGCTGCACAATTAAATTTACAAAATACAGAATTCTTTGGTTAGAAAAGGATGAACTAGTTTTCATTTTTAGGGATGTGGAATTCACATGCTTTCTAAATCATGGGAACATTTCCAGTTCTCTTTGGCTAAAGCTATACTAGGATCACCAAACCTATGATACTTTAGTCCAACAAACTAATGTCTAGAAACTAAAACTAGTTAGATGATAACTAAGTATCTGCTCCAGTTTCTCAGAAAGCAATCTCTTCACTAATCAGCCACCTAACTGTTTTCCTCCTCAAAATGTTGGACACAACCACTTTGCATACCAGAAGTAATTTCAAACGTCTCCCAAAAAACACCGTCCTTGCTAAAAAGGTGGGGAGAGGAAACAAACAGCAGCAGAGGACACTTGCAGCAAGGAATTTCTGTTTAAATTAATCCCATGATCCCTGTGCCCCCAATATGGGTATTTCAAAATCCTCCCCTTTAAAATCAGGAATTCCTGTTGAAAACAGAGGTGGATGCTGGGATGGACTGGTAGGCACGCTGGGTGTGTTCACTTTATGAGAGCTCATGCAGGATAAGTGACATAGGGAATATCTGCATGCATCTGGAAGTTCAAATGGGAGCATAAGGACTGACATCATCCACGCACTCTTACAAGACACTGCAGAACTATGGCTAATAATTATGCTTTTTAAACAAAACCAATCAGTTAAGCTTACAACTTGTTTTACCTTTTGAGATAGAGATAGTCTGAATTTTTTTCCTGGGAGGTAGAAAGCTGAGAATCATCTTCTTGTTCTACCTGACTGTCACTCTCTGATGATATCTCTGGAGACTGGAGTCTACTATCTTGCCTGATTCTTTTACAAGGTGTTTCTTCAAAGTCTGTAAAACTGTGTTTTCTTGTAGCCTCTGAGAAGGATGCAGCTTCCACAATGTTACTAGAGTTTTGCTGAACAGAGGGAGACAATTACTACCATGTTAAGTGCCAAACATTTTAACTGGTTTTGGTGACAAAATATTTAAAGAATTAAGTTCGAGGTTCTTGAAAACATGCCTAGCTGTCATCTCTGATAGCTGAGAACATTCTCCCCCATTTCCTTAATTTCGAGCTCAATAGCAGAAGTGTCAGTACATGGTATTATCTATGATGCCTAAGTTCCCAATGCTGCTGCTGGTTAATAGACCAAGGCCATGCTCGATTTATCAAAAGCAGCAACTCTTGTGAAGCTGAAAGATGAATAATTTTCTAAAACTATCTATTAATTTAAAGAACAATCTAGAAAAGGAGAAAATTATTATTTTTCTCCACCCAGGGAACAAACTAGGAAGAAAAAACTACTACAGTTTACAGAACAGCATTTAAATATTATTCAAAACGCAGAGGGAGAGAAACATATCCCAGAACATAAAAAAACATCAGCAAGCACAGTTCTGTCAGCTATGGATACTTGGCTAAAATGTTAACTGAAAGATTTTAGTGATCCCTCTAAAAAATAAGGAAAAACAGATAAATTTGATTCAGGCATCGCAACTTCAGACAGAGAAGAAACTAGTCTGGTCTAGGTTAGGCCTGTTGAGCAAATTTAAGCAGCAGATGGTCTGAATTTTGTTCACATACATTTCAGCTTGTAAGTATACTTATGTGGAATGTATGTAGTAACTGATGTCAGACAGCTGCCTTAATTTCCATTGTTCACTGAATAACAGACATTGAATTAATTGGCAACAGTGTAAGCTGTATTTAAGATAATACAGACTTCTGACCATATAAACCATAAAACTTACTACAACAGTGTACATTAAATATTTCTACAGTTTTTTAGGGTCTAAGTCAATTTATTCAGCATCATTTCCAATAGTGAGAAAAAAAAAAAAGAAAGAATCATATTAATCTTTCCCAGCCATATACCGGATTTTTGTGTCTTCTATGGTTCTAAGAACGTAAACACAAGAATTGAGGTATAAATTGGCTCAAAACACTTGATCGGCACTTACCATTGGTACACCTGCTTTTTGTGACACAAAACTCTTTTCTGCATTTCTGTTCTTAGCATTATCCTCTTCTCTGTTATCACATTCTTCAGGATAATCTCTCTTCCTAGTAACTCTCATTAGGTTTGGCTTTCGGTTCCAGTGGGGTTCCCTCACTTGATGTGAAGACTTTTTATCACTCTGTTTACTTTCTTCTCCAAAATTTAATTTATCATTGAACCTACAAAAATATTTTTAAACTTTTACTTCTCAGGAACTACAAAATGCATTCTACAGCTTGGCTTACTATCAAATATTTAGTACTTCCAGCTGGAAAGTAACTTAAGTGTTTAGCATTTTTATTTGTTTAGTTGGCAAAGTTAAAAAAAAAGCATAAACGAAGCAAAAAGCAATGCAGAAAGCAGATAATTTGCTTTTCTCCAGAAGCGGACCTTTCAAATTACTTTTGGAAAAGTCTTTTGGAGGGAAAACAACATTAAGAAGCCAGGTAGAGCAGAAAGTTTCAGCTATACTATGACAGACTCCCAAAATTAAGCAACCATAGGAATATTCTATTCATTAATTTCAGTGCTCAAGGTACTACTGCTTTTTAAGAGGATGACATTCTTACATCTGTTCAAGCGCACTCAGATCAATAAGATAGAAATCTTGAGCTTTTAAACTCCCATCTCAGGAAAGAATGAGAAAAAGGATCCAGGGAACTACAGGTCAGTCAGCCCCACCTCTACAGGCCAGTCAGCCCCACCTCAGTCTCTGGGAAAATGACTGAAAACACTTCCAGACACAAGAGAAAACAGAAGGTGACTTGAAGTAGTCAGCATGGATTCACAATGAGTAAGTCATACTTAACCAACGTGATAACCTTTTCTGATGAAATGACTGGCTCAATAGATGAAGACAGATCAGTAGATAGTGTTCTTTGACTTCAATAAGGCTTCTTACACCATCTCCTGTAACATCCTCATAGAGGAGCTGGTGCTGGATAAGCAGACGAGGTGCACTGAAAACTGACTGAATGGCCAGGCTCAGAGGTTGTTTTTCAGTGGCTCAAAGTCTGGATGGAGGCCACTAACTAGAAGTGTACTCTATAGGTCAATGCTGTGTCCAATTCTATTCAACATCTTCATTAATGATCTGAATGATGGGGCAGGGTGTACGCTCAGCAAGTCTGCAGATTATTTTGAATTGGGAGGAGACACCAGAGGGTCATGCTACTGACTGGAGGACCTGACTGGATAGGCTGGAGAAATGGGTTGACAGGAGCTTCAAGCAAGAGAAAGTGCAGAGTCCTGCACTTGAGGAGTAACAACCATAGGCACCAACATATGCTGGGGGCCACCCAGATGGAAAGCAGGTTTGCAGAAAAGGATCTAGGCATCTTGGTGGACACAAACATGAACATGAGCCAGCAGTGTCCCTGGCTGCAAAGAAAGCTAATGGTAGCCTGGGCTGCATTAGAAGAGGTGTTGTAAGCAGGCTGAGGGAGGTGATCCTTACTCCTATTCAGTGCTGGTGAGGCCGCACCTGGAGTACTGTACTGGGGCACCCAGAACTGGTCACAAGAGAGACGTGGACTTACCGGACAGAGTCCAGCAATGGGCTATTAAAGGTGAAGGGGCAGAAGCATTTCTCCTGTGATGAAAGGCTGAGAAGAGTTCAGCTTGGAGAGCTTAAGAGAAAGAGAAGGTTTGATAGGAATGGGTGGGGAAATCTCATCAATGTAGATGTCTCATCTAGACATGATTTAAGTCTAGACTATCATTCTTGGCCAAATTTCTCACAAATAAACCTGAAGGGAAGGTGTAAATATAGACAGAGCCAGGCCCTTTCCAATGGTACCCAGTGACAGGACCAGGGGCAATGGACACTCACTAAAACACAGGAGATTCCTTCTGAACATCAGGAAATACTGTTTCACTGTGAGGGTGATGCAGCACTGGCACGGGTTATCCAGAGAGACTGTGGAATTTCCATCCTGAACATTTGGCAATATTCACAGGTCATCTGGAGATGGTATTGGGCAATAGTAATACCAGCTCAAGGTGGCCCTGTTTGAGCAATGGGCTTGGACCAGATGATCTCCAGGCGTCCCCTTCCAACCTCAACGATTCTGTAGAATTCCACCATCATGGAAACCAGGAAGGCTGTAAGGTAAGGCCCTTGTCTTACGAGTGCAAAGATTCTGCGATATAATTTCACCGTAAGTTATGGAAGAGGTTTTAAGCAGAGGCTCAGAAACAGACAGGAACTAGAGGCTAATTTTAGAAAACAGCAAAAGTAAATTGATTTGAGGCTGCTCTTTATCAGTTAAGATTGAGCAAAAGATAGGTTATAGAATAACCCAGAACTGTTACATGTAAACGGCACTATCTGATTCATATTGCACATACATTAAAAGCATCCCCTCCACCAAAGAATCAGGACACTGCACATCGTTGCAGGAACTTCTGCTGGAAAGAAAAAGTGAAGAGACTCAGAACACATCTTAGACAGCAAGCTAATTTAATGTTACTCTACCTACTTCTCAGTTATAAGTGAGTGCAAATGGCACTGCTCAATCTTGCTTTCAATAATCCACGTTAATAGTGCATTGTACTGAGAAACTCAGGCAGCTAAGCTCCAACTGCCTGTTTCTACTCTCATCTGCAAAATCCCTTTTATAAAAGAAAACAGCCCTGAGGAAAACTCTGTTAAAAACTCTTATGTTACCTCAGGACGCCACCTAGTGACCTTCACAGCATGTAGTGTGTAACGACTAGCATAGCTCAGAGCCTACACTTCAAAAATCAAGTGCTGTATGAAAACAACTGGAGAAATCCACGAAGTTTTTAAAGAGCTTTTTCACTTCGTCAACAGGGAACTTTACCTTTCTGTGGTATCCTGAATGCTTCCTACAGCATCTGTAGATAGATGTTCTTTTTGTTCTTCCTTGCTGTGGCAGTTAGGCGATTTTTTAGAGGAAGAGAGTGCTTCTGACTTTGCACTTTTCGGGTTTATATCTAGATTGTCATTCTTGGCCACATTTCCCACAGACAAAAATACTCCCATATCATCCTTAGATTCAAGAGAAAAAAAGAGAAACAAGCATCCCAACAATATTAGCACAAAATACATCACCTGTAAAATAAAACATTACAAGTTATGATCAAGACATTAACCTGAGTCAAAACTTCACTTAAAAAAAGTAGTTTATGGCATCCATCATTGTTTCTTGTTCCTTTACAGAAGGCATTCATCTAATAAAAACAGACACTATAACCAACACAGGCTTTCATGAGCAACCACCAAGGAGTTCAGAAGAAAGCAAACAGAACTATGGCACGCAGGTATCATGAACATGACTAAAATGTCAAGGTTTAAGTGAAGTCTTTAAATTCATTAACAGAAGTCTATATATTATCAATGTGTCATTAACAGAATTTTAGAAGATGTCCTACTAGGGTGCAAATATTAAACAAGAACTTAATTCTTACTAGCCCAAAACTAATTTATGCATTTAAGACAGCTTATGTCTTAAAAACAGCTAGTGCAGAACCAAGCACCAGAAAGTACAGTTAGAAATATCTGAATAGAATTCTCACTTTTAAGGAAGGAGGTTCCTCAGATTCTTCTGCCACAGGCAGATTCTCTCCTCTATTTGCTTCTTCCTCAACTGGAGCAGCAAGTTTTTGTGTGACTGGACATTCTTTTTTGCTACATGCTCTTTCCAGGTTTGGTCTAGTTCTCAGAGATCCACTTCTTATCAATTGCTCTGGTTTCAGAGCACCCAGCTTGCCTTCTTGGGAAGTGGATTTTTCAGCTCTAGTGAATTTAAAGCAAATAAACAAAACAACACAACACAACCAAAAATTTAAATCACTTTACATTCGTTGGGAGGGGAAAAGAGCAATTCTGCATTCATTAAGTTTTGAATCTACACTTATACAATAAGGTTAGAAACGGATATACTCTTGTTTAAAATCAAGGTTATCTTTTCATATATATACTTCTCATTTGGCACATTTATGGTTAACACATGAGAAGGAATAACAAGATTTCTTTGTCAAGGAAATTTTAACATCAAGAAAAAAGTTGTGCTGCTAACCATAGCAACATCAACGTACCTGCAGCCTAATACAGGCTTAAGATCCTTTTAACAAGAGCAGTGAAAGAGAAGAGCACACTGGGATCAGTGAAAGACAAATCTCTGACACTTTGCAAAATTTGTATCTGCTACATACATATGCATCTCTGTATATGCAAATACAAACCAAATAAAAGGTAAGCTTGGCCAAAAAGAGCTATCGGCTCATACTGATCAATTATGTACTAGATAAACAACAAGACATTCAACTAAACTAGAAGTGTGCTCTGAAAACATGGGAAGAAGCTGCCTGTAGGCACAGAAAATTAAACACTGGGGAAAGGCAGGTAAGAAGGAAAAAAAGAACTGACACTTGCAAAGGTGTCTCATTATGTACCAGTTGAAAGCTTTTTGAATGCAATTTTGCTCAACAAAAACCTCACCTGATTTGTTCACACAAAGTGTTTTCAGAAATACAGGGCATCTGAGGCACCTCTTTCTGTTCCTGTTCCTCTTTGCTGGATACATCTGCTTGACACAATAGAGCTTCATTTTCATCCTTTAATTTGCAACAAAAAAAGTATGAAGAGAGTCAAGCAAGTTTTTGAAAAAGAAGTGTAATTTATTAAAAAAAAAACCAAACGAATAACTACAGATCTCTGTGCTATTTTCCCAATCTGAATCAAGAAAAAAAATCACGTTATATTTATGGAGGGTAATTGCCAGAGCACATAATTCAATTTATAGGCAAGCAGGAACATAAATTTTCTTAGTTCTGGGCTACCTAAATAGTATATGCACCCAAGCATATAGGTAATGGTCTTCTATTTGCACTCAATCAACTCTCTGTGACATGGAGCATTACATGGGTAAAGTAGAGTGTCAGGCACTGTAGTGGTGAAGCCAGTCAAAGCTCACCAAATTGGTAAGACTCTTTCTTTTTTAAACAGAAAAAGAGCTATCCTCTTCCTTCTCTTGATGTTCTCCGCTAGACTCCTCAATACAGACTTGATTCATACAAACAGGAAAGATAAAATGAGCAAAAAAGCTATTTTTAATATATTGCAATATAAAATAAAACTTCATTCTAGAGTTTAACTTAAATGTGCATATTCTTTTTTTGTTTCATGCAATCCAATCAAAATCATATCCTTATCTTCCAGAAGACGTTAATGGTACAACTTGTAGACTTCACTGATTTCGTACTTGCAATACCTCAAAATACCAGGGATGGAGGATTATTTTCATCTAGTGTGGTGTCTCAGCTTCAGGGAATGCAACTTAAATGTTCTAAATCAACTTTCATAAAATAGAACGTGCAACTTGGAACTGTATTTTTGAAGGCAAAGCATATAGTCTTAATAAGACTTACAGTGACAGTATTGGCAGACTCATCTTTTTGCAACACCAACTGCTCTGCTTCAGGCTTTTTCTCCCTATCATTTGCTGGTATTTGTAATTCCTTCCTTCCAACAGCTCTTATCAAGTTTGGCTTGTACCTCTGGAATCTGCTCCGCACTAAACAGACAGGTTGAGGAGGTGCTTGTTTACTTTCTTCTTCAGAGGTATTTTTGCTATCATGCAAAGTTGGGCAGAAAAAACAAACCCAAAACTTAATATAAAAGTATGGCAGTGACACCGATAATTTACATATATAAAACAAATGAGTTTTTAAAAAAAAACATGCAAACCATGTTCTATTCAGTTACAAAACCAAAACTTTGTTCCAGCAAAAATTTCAAAACACTGGTCTCCTAACCACTTCCAGTAGAGAATTTAGATGCTGGCAACGTTAACTTACTGTCTGTTTATTATTATAAAGTCAAAGCAATTTTCACATGGTTTGTCTAATAAGCAAACGAGTATTCCTCTGCTTACATGTAATGAATCTCACGTTTCAGAGGAAATATGTTGTAAATGAATGCTCATTAATTTAATGCTTAGCGTAGAAGTAACTGGAATTTAAGTATCACTAATGTCCAAACTACAAGAACTGAGATTTTGTTCAGTATTTTTATTAGAATATCTTTGCCAGTTAGCAATACACTTCCACAACGACTTCCTTTTCAAATATGTTCATTGTTACACTGAAGAAACAAAAGTGAGCCCTTACTCTTCTTTAGTAGTTGAGTTGCCATCTTGGTTAACCTCACGTAACTCGAGTTCACCATCCTCTGGTCTTGAAAATATCTTTGGGGATTTACAACTTGGATTCCCAGAAATCTCCTGAGAGCCAAGGGACTTCTCCAGTGGTTGCAGAATTTCATATTTTTTTGCTTTCTGAAAAATATAAACCCAAGAAAGAAGAAAGTTGTAATACTAAACCAAAAGGAGAAATTATGACGTCCTCAAAGTTCAGTGCTAATCACCCTCTGAAGTGTTTCCTCCAAAAAATTCTCTGTAACTGCTCACTAATAATTTCCTAGTCTTTCCAGGACGAAATCACATTTGTTTCTTTTAAACAAAATAGCTTGAAATCTAGATTTTTTCTTTGCCATCTTCTAAGAATACTTTTTTTCTTTTCTGTCAACTCTACAAGGCTACCTCAAGTCAGAAAGACATCTGCACACATTAACAAGACACAAAACAGATGTAATCTTCTTTTCCTTACATACAACCAAGTGTAAAGTACAGTTTTCAATATGAGCTTTTGAAAAAATTGTTTCAAAAAATATTAACTCTGGATTTTTCTATCATCGGTATTTCATTTCACAAACCTAAAAGCTCCAACATAACTAAAGGAAAAAAACCAAAAGGCAAAGTGCCTTACCTCTGTATCAAGAAGGATGCTGCATTCACTGTCAAACTGTGTCAAACTTTCTTCCGTGTTGGTATCTTTTTGAGCTACACCTTTATTATTTACATCCAGCACTTCCTTTCTACTCGTGGTTCTCAAATTTGGCTTTGGTCTCTGGAATCGACTCCTCAGAAGCCGAGCTGATGGTACAACAGTTTTTGCTTCTTCCTTCCAAGGACTAGACTCCCTGTGAAAACAAATAAAAGAACAATTGAAGGCACAGGACAACAGCAGTTCTCCAAGTCACACGTGATGTACTTGTTTGTAGCTCTCTTCAGTACAGTAGCCGAATACAAAAATCTTTAGCTTTCTTAGAGCAATAACAAAGTCACTGACATTGCGAAAAGCACATTGAACATCACAAAAAACCTGCATATCTTATAAATAGGTGAGCAAAGGTAAGTTAATAAAAATGCCATTTCAGAACAACTGCAACTCCTAGTTGAGAGGAATATAAACATTTTACAAGTGCCTTTGTCTCACCATGTTTAGAACTACCCAGTAGATTTCCAGCATAGTTTTTTTTTGGCTTGTTGTTTATTTTTTTAAAGCACATTTTAATAGGAAAGCAAAGCCTATACTCAAGGATTCAGAGTAGCACATAGGACCAATACAGAGAAGATAACCACAGGAACTGAGCACGAGAAAAACGCATTTACCTGAAAACTGGGCTTACAGTCTAAAGAGCAAATTAACATCCAACAGCATATAAATTTAGTGCTTTCAAGCTCTTGGACTTTTATCTGTTTAACTCTATTATTGTCTTGATTAAACATCTCATTATAGATATAGAACTTGTTTTTAATGCTTGAGTTGAATGTAGAAGTGTAGAATACGTACAGATACTGATGGTTTTAAGCCACCCTGTCTCTCCATTTAAAAAATAACCTTACCCTGTATTGAAATCTGAAAACTGTTTCAAGACATCTGACAATCCCTTTTCACTTTCACGGCTTTCTGCTTCTGAGGACTTTTCTTGGGAACATTCCCTTGCACGTACTGAGCTCATGTCAGAATTGGTAGGAACATCCCCTTCTAACATCACATTGCATGGCTGAGTGTCTTCACGAACCTTCGCATCCTAGAAGGAATAATAGTTTCATTCCATTAAGATTAAAAACTTGATTGATCTCTCTTTTAGAAGAGCAGGGGGAAAAGAAATTTTTTTTTACTTATTTTACTACCTCTTACAAAAACATTCAAAAAGATATTGCTTGCTTCCTGTACATCGAACTAATGTAAGTAGATACTTTAAAAGTATTTTTTTTTTTTTTGCATACTTTCAAGTGGGTCTTTTCTCCAAGAGACCTTTTTTCTCTGCACTTCTCTTTTCAGATCTGATATCACAAATAACACATCAAATAATGCATCTATCCATGGAAAACAGAACCCAAGTGCAAGGATGAGAAAATTTTATGACAACTCAGTTTATTCTGAAACAAAGCATGCAAAGGCTATGCTTACAAATTATGTGGTATGTACCTAGGTCTTTGCTACTCATAGCTTCTACTTAGGACCTAGCAGGAAGTGCTAGGAAAATGCTCAAGAAACTTACATTTTTCAGGCATGGATCACTGTTTTCATCACTGTGGTGTATCACACCTTTATCTACTTTGCCATCTTCAGTCTTCTCCTCTTCAGGATCTTTTTCATCTGTCAGGTCTTTCTGCCTTGCAACAGTTCTTCCTAGATTTGGTTTTGGTCTCTGCACTCTGCCTCTCTTTAGAAGTGTTGGTTTCAGCACACTCTGTTTGATCTTCTCTTGAGGAACAGCTATTTCATTAGATCTGGAAAAATAGGTAAGTTAGATAAGTACCTACCACATCTGAAAGTGGAAGGAATCTTGGAGTGATATTTTTCTCTTTTCTTTCTTTCTTTTTTTTTTGTAAATGGTTATTCATATACACTTACCTGAAATGGAGCTATGCACTACTAACTTAATGAAACAGTAAAGTTAGAAGTGTCTCTGCTAGAGACTGAAAAAGTACCTAACAAATCTAAACTTATATTTCCTTTGTTCTTTTTTCCCACTGGAGATGGGATACAACACCAGACAGACCTTCCTCTGTCCCGTAATGGCTCTTCTTGTATTCCTTTCTGCTCTAGAGGCAGATAGACCTAACTTAATGAAGGGTTAAAAAAAAAATCATAAACCTTCAGAAAACACATAAATAACATAGAAAACACATAAATATCTAACTAACAGAAAAATATCAGATGCACATTATTACATCTGTCAGCTCATTCTATGTCTTTTTACCCTGAGCACCAAGTTGCACAGCATGTTAATGAAAGAAATAACTGATGAAGTATTTTTCTGGCAGATTATCAAACCCAGTTTACCTCACTCCATCCTCTTCAACTATTCACCTTTAAAATAGTTTGGGTCTGGTTTTTTTTGCTGTCCCTCTTTGGTTTGTTTATTGGTTTTTGGTTTTTTTTCTGAAGGGGGTGGTGTTGGCTTTTCTGGTTGAGTGTTTTTTTCTCTTTTTTCC
>NW_010422704.1:14986-21102 GCF_000710305.1 Buceros rhinoceros silvestris | reverse complement strand
CCCTACAATCTCTCATGTAAAAGATACTCCTCCTTTTACACTACAGCTGCCATTTCACCACTGAAAAGAAATACAAGAAACACTTCTTAATTAACATGTACATTAAATTGTCCATGTGCTGAAATTCTTTCACCTAATACCAGACACCAAACACTTAGGTACACTTGAAAAACAAACACTTATTCTTACTGTTTAAATACTTAACCCCCGAAACATTTCAGTACTAAAGCTAGGGGATAAGGCTTGTTTTTGTTTTCAAGGGACTAACTTTTCAGGTTTGTTTGCATTTGTCAGGACTTTAAATGTCAGGACTGACATTTAAAAGCACTGCTTTAAAAACAAAAATGTTATCTATTTGCTTCATGCATTAAAAAAAGGATTCCTATTATTCTCTCAATTTCTATCTCATTGCAGAAGCTTTTTCAGAAACTTCTATAATTACCACATTATGTATTACTATCAGAAGTTAGAGGGATGGCAAATTGCTGAAAAGCAGCATATGTTTCTCATTTTTCACATACTTACTGAGACTCTGTCACCAGCACTTTGCCATCTTTTTCTGCAGCTTCTTCACTGGTAGCATCCAACTTATTACTTTGGTCCATATTCTGAGTAGAAATAGAACACTGAGACATTAACTCTCTCACATTCATGGAGTACAGCATTATGTAGCAGACCAGGTAACTGCTCATAACAGAATACAAACTGGATTGCTCATGACAGACACAGACAATTACAGGATACACTTCACATAGTCAGAAAGGTGCAGTAAAATCTAGATCAAACAACTAAAGCTGTATTCACTGCAGGACATTAAAGATTATTGGCATCTACCATTTACGTGACAAGCTCCTGGCTTAGCTGAGGCCTCTAAGCAGTATCACACTATCACTGCAGGTTAAGTATGTGGCCAAATCCTGGTCATACTCAGGTGAAAAAAAAGAAAAGAAAAAAAGAAAAATATAACATTCCTGTTGCATCCAGCAGCTTTTTATCCAAGCCATTATCTCCAGTTACCTTTTCAGTTTCTTCCTCAGGCTGTGGATGGGACATTTTATCATTTCCTGCACCTTTTTCAGGCTCTTCTTTCCTTCCAGATGCTCTTGTAACATTGGGCTTAAATCTCTGTTGACATCCTGTAACTATTGTCTTTGCAATTTCAGTTTTTTCAGGTTGTCTGCAAAAGGATCCACAACAGTGTAATTTACTCCATAATATTCAAGCCTACGTAATGTTCAATGACTTGCATAGCATTATTGACTGGAATAGTGTTGTCTTTGGAAGGATTTGCACAAACTTACGCAAGTTTCTTCACAAGGAAACCAAACTTTATTTAGTTTTACAGAATGTGGAAATTCAATTTATTTAACCATTAAGAAGATAGAAAGTTATCACACAGGGGAGGAACCTAACTAGACTGCATACCATAGTCGCTTTTTCAAGTGTCAGAAGCAGAGCCATTAGCAGGCAACTGAGGGTGGGAGGAAGGCAAAGTCATAGTTACCAATTTCCCTACCCTCCCAATCTCAAGCACAGTTGGTACTTCTTACAGTAATGTTTTCCTCAGCTTCCCAGAAAAGAAGCACATACCATCTACCATAGTCCCTCTTGGTATCTACCATTCAAGAAAATGCCAAAGATTTATTTATATTTTAAGATTTATATTAAAACTTTGCAATTACTATTGTCTTTTTATAAGAGAACCACATAGAATAAATTAACACTTAGTCACTTAATTCCAGGAGACCAGAAAAGCAATCTCAATACTTACTCAGATTTAGTATCCAAATCCACGTTCTCTACTTCTGTGGCTTCATTGCTGTTTCTTCTACTGTCTTCCTCAGAGCACTGGAATTGAAGCAGGAATATTACTCTTGGATAAGTGTGCATGTATATCAGAAGCAGTTCTCAGAACTGCTTATTAGACTGTAGCTGGTTCACAGTATCATCATTGATTAAAACAGATACACACCGAGAGCATAGCTTACTAAGCAATACTCCTCTTTCTGACCTTTTCATCCGCATTCACAACGTGTGGAGAGGAAGTCTCGGCCTCCATTTTCTCGTGGGTTGCTGCTTCTCTCCTTTCAGGCAATCTCACTAAATTGGGTTTAGTTCTTTGAAAGCGCCCTCTGTCTGCTAATTTTTCTGTTTTCCTTGAGGTATACAAAGAAGTGGTATATGTTATTACCAAAGAGAAACCTAAAATCTCATACGTTCCAAGACATATTTCAAGAGCACCACAGGCAGCATGGGTAACACAGCAAGACAATAAACTGCAAAAAACCTCTATATTGCATCATTCTGATATTAAAAGACATGCTGCTACTTAATCAAAAGAGTGTGAAATAAACCTTAGCAATTTTGTTGACTTTCAGTGGAATCTGCTTAAAAATACTTAGAGTTTTTCTTCCTGTTTAATAAATAGGAATACCTCATTTCCTAGGGATTCATGATTGATGTCAGTGTAAAGAGGCTTACTGATTTTAAGAGAAACAATAAAAATCTGGTCCAAAGTAGATCAGATTTGCTTTATATTCAAAATTTTGCATCTGTCTTTCCTGTTTCTCCATCTCCTTTCAGAACTATCTCACTCACAAAACTATGAACGGCTATTTTCAAACACCTTGTCTTACTGCCTACATCCCATCCTCACATCATTGAAGAATGGAGTACATGCTTCAATTTCTGTGTCCTTAACCATCGCAACAGTGTGACCTGGGATTCACGCATTGTTTGACAGAGCCCTACAGATGATCAGTAATTTTCAGATTGGGAAATACTACCTGTTCTTATGTTTTTCCTAGGACAGGACAAACAAATCTTTGATTGTCTTTACCGTAAGAGTGAGCTGCCCTTCAATAAGGGAGACAGAAGATTGAGAAACAATTTACCCCATCCCTAAATCACCTTTAAAAAATTATGTCATGAAACAGGAAGTAGCTGATCACACAAAACCAGAAACCTTAGGCACAACCTTGTTCAAAGACCACTGCTCAGTTACAGTCAGAATTAGCCACAAATATTAACTTCATAAAGGAGAACAGGTAACGCAGAGACAGCTTGGAGTGTCTCTTCTAGCCAGGTGTCTCTGAACTTAAGACTCTTGCACTGAGTTTGAAAGAGCAGCAGTTTCTGATTCAGAAAGTATGAATACATAATGCACACGATGGGTACAGCTAACAAGCTGTGACAGACAACTGCCTATTTCTAAGAACACGCTGAGGCCCTTCTACAAAAAAATTAAAATACATCAACTTTCACAGCGAAGGTTCACCCCCAAGATGGCAGTAGTTCTTCAGAGAAATCTCTGATTCTTGCTGACTGTAGAGAGGCTAGCTTTTTTCTAAGCTTAGTTAAGTCTTTCTCCTCATTCTCATGTAACATTTTAGTCTCACTCAATGCATTGCTCCTTCACTGATCAAAATTTCTATCAGAAAACTTCACTGAATATAGAAAAAGTTATCATCATCTACTGTCTAGTCCAACTTAGTATGATCAATCAGAACTATATCCAAATTCAGTAAATGCAGGTTTTGTTCAAGTACCACTGCAAGGTAAATAATTTTACTTACGAAATCTCAGACTGAGAATCACTTTCTGATGCACTCTGCTTTTCGTCTGGTCTATGTAAGTCATATATGTCTTTGTTCTGAGGAAGGAAAAAAACCCCAATGTTGTAGAAAAGAAACTACAGATGTATAAGAACTCTTTGCTGTAATGTAAAGAAAAGCAGAAATAAGAACAAGATTCACAGAATGGTTGAGATTGGAAGGGACTCCTGGAGGTCATCTAGTCCAAGCCCTCTGCTCAAACAGGGCCACCTCGAGCTGATTGCCCAACACCATGTCCAGATGGCCTGTGCGTATCTCCAAGGATGGAGCCTCCATAGTTTAACCCATGCCAGGGCTGTGTCACCCTCACAGTGAAACAGTATTTCCTGATGTTCAAAATGAACCTCCTGCGTTTTAGTGTGTGCCCATTTGCCCATTGCCTCTGGTCCTGTCACTGGGCACCACTGGAAAGAGCCTGGTTCTGCCTATATTTACACCTTCCCCTCAGGTATTTATATGCATTGACGAGATTTTCCCACCCACTCCTATCAAGCCTTCTCTTTCTCCAGGCTGAACTGTCCCCACTCTTTTCAGCCTTTCATCACAGGAGAGATGTTCTAATCCCTTCATCATCTTTACGGCCTTTTGATGGGCCATCTCTGGTGTGTCTGTCTCTAATACCAGGGAGTCCAGAACTGATCACAGTACTTCTGGTGTGGCCTCCCCAGCACTGTACAAGGGTAAGGATCACCACCCTCAATTTGCTGGCAATACTTCTCCTAATGCAACCGAGGATATTATTAGCCTTTTTTGCAGCCAGGTCACACTGCTAGCTCATGTTCTGCTTGGTGTCTACCAGGATGCCCAGCTTCTTTTCTGCAAAGCTGTTTTTCATCTGGGTGGCCCCCAGCATATCCTAGTGCCTGAGGCTGTTCCTCCCCAGGTGCAGGACTCTGCACTTTCCCTTGCTCAAGTTCATGAGGTTCCTGTCAGCCCATTTCTTTGTGTTTTAATTGGATGAAGCTGATAACAGATTCCTTAGGCAGTATCAGCTGTAATTTATTTCCAGGTATAGTATTTAAACAGTTTTCCTATAGAGCACTGACCATCACTCTGAAAATGAAAAAACCCCATGTGACAACATAGCAAACTAATCAGTAAAAGCTTACTGCATAAACACATTATTTCTCTACATCATGTACCTCTTTAATAGTATGAATAGAATCACATTTCGCATCACCGGCTGGCTGACTGTTTCTAGTTTTAGGTCAGGGATTATGTTCATATACTTTAAAAGTAAATTAACTAAGGCTGAGCAAGACCATTAGAACTGACATAAAAGGTGTTTTGGAATTACCAGGTTTAGAGATCATTATGTCTTTTTCTTCTGTCAAACAGCCATAATTAATAAGCCTAAGAGCTTAGCTATACTCAGGCTGTTGGCACTAAGTAATAGGCCGATGTACATAGCACAATGCCCTGTTCAGTTCATTGATTTTTAGAAATACTATTCCAGCTAAAATCAGGAGATTATATTGTTGTGACATTTCCAATAGTAGGCATTTAGTATTTGTGAAGATCCTAAGTAGCTGATTTTCCACTAAGATGAAGACATTATCTTAGTAGCAGAATCTAAAATAAATCCCAAACGTTAAATAATTTGCCTGTCACATTAGGGAAACACTAACATTTTGGATTTTCTAATCTCCCACCACAAATTTTAGCCATAAGATCATTCTCCATCTCAGAAAGCACAAGAAAAGGCAATTAATTGCACAAGTGTTTGAACAGTATAATATTAAGTTCCAAAAATGACAATGATGCAAAGACAGGAGGATGATCAGAGGAATGGAACTTTCTCTGTGTGAGAAGAACAGTAAGGTTAGGACTCTTTAGCTTGACAGCAGTATTGGAGAGAGGAAAATGTGGTGTTACAAATAAGAATAGCTTAGAAAAGGTGAACAGGAACATTGCAACGGAAGTATCATGCATCTTAAACAACCAGGCATCAGGCTTAAAACAACCCAAAGAACACAGTTTTTTGGTTAAGTGAATACTTAAAAGGAATGAACTCTCAGCTGTAGTACATAACTCATCACAAAGGTACAGACAGAGGCAAAAAAGCAGCTAGACAAACTCGCAAGTAAGAGGTGCATCCAGGGCTGCAAAAAAAGCCGGATGCAACCTCAGGAAGTTTCTAAACTACTCGACCTGATTAGAACGTACCTGAAGAAAGATCATTCAATCTTCATCTGGTTTCTTGTATCTTTCCTGCAACATTTCATGGCAGCCAGTACCAGAGGACAAGGGTTTACACGGGTTTCCTTATGTTCTGAGGCTGCACAAGCAACCCAATGCTTAAATCATCCTGCTCAAACCAGTTGCCCACATTCCGCTAGTAAGCACACACCAGAAACAGCTTTCACCAAGGTTTTACTGTTGATATTTTACTACTTCACTTTTGAATAAACTGTTCAGCTGTTTTGTCTATAAGATAAGGCAGGAATGGACACCGCGCTCTCAATACATTCAGTGTAACAGACAAACTGTTGAGGCCGGACA
>NW_010422704.1:10626-14966 GCF_000710305.1 Buceros rhinoceros silvestris | reverse complement strand
GGAATGCACACTGCGCTCTCAATACATTCAGTGTAACAGACAAACTGTTGAGGCCGGACAAATTTATAGCATTCAAATTTTAGTGATGTTTTTGGGCTTGTTCCTTTTTTCCAGCTAATGGTAAAAAGATCTCAAAACCAACCAAAAAAAGGCTTTGATTTACAAAAGCATTTTTCATGGTAAAGAGGAAGATCTTAAGAAGTAAGACCTACATGAAAAATATAAAATACCTTTGTTTCTATAATTTCTTCAGATTGTCTTTCTTTTCTTCTGTTCTTTGAATGTGGTAACTCTGAAATCTGGCTTTCCTGTGATGTATCATCTCTAACATCTCGGGTTCTTGCTTTAGTAGATTCCATTTCTGGTATAACCTCATTTCTATCTCCAAAGCTGAAAGCAATAAAAGCACACAAAAATATTATGTTAGGATATTTTAATAAAAAGGCTATTATTTTTTAGAGACAGACCAAGCTGAATAAAAAGATTTATGCAATTCTGCCATTAAATAACTATATGTGTTACAGAGAATCTGAGAAGCTTTAGTGGTATTTGCAGGATATTTAAAAGAACTTTTGTACTTTTGCAATGCTATTACAAGAAGGTGTTAAAATCCTATCTGAAGAGTCCAGACTAGACAGTTTTTTTAAAACAGAATTTACTATTATAAACCCTGTATGCAGAAGCTTTTTTTCCCCTGATCTTCTGTAACAATCTGTGTTGAGTTCAAAGACAAATACTGCTCCTTCATATGCTGCCAATGAGATATTAAAGCACAAAGACGTTTCTGGGAATCTGTATGAAGTAACAAACAATTACAATACAGCTAACTACAACAATTGACACAAAATTCTGAAGTGGCATTAAGAGCTTCATAACAGCTTTTTAAATTTACTACTTTCTTATGCAACAAGTTAAACAAAACAAAGATTCACTTTCTTTCTACTAAAAGGATGCCCAAAATTGAAACCATAAGCTTGCCTCCCACCCAGGTTCTGCACAAATGAAGTCCAAGCAACAGTCCTTTACCCACAAGAACCATCTTATTAAAAATACACACAAAATTCCAAGTGTACAGCAACACTACTTAGCAACATTACTAAGCAGCATTTTGAGAGAAATGTTAGGAGTCAGGACATGATGGTAGGTTACATGATGGTAAGCATGAATACATAAAGGTAATATGAAAACTTTAACCTATTTTTTATTTCACGTAAGCTTTCCATTTTAAACATTACCTGCATAAATTGGCATCACTTTCTGTCTCCATTATGGCATCCACTGGAAAACAGGACTCTGATCTCTCTTCCTCTGTAACAGCAGCCTCATGTTGTTTTCTTCCAATAACACTAACCAGTTCATCTCTACAGGTAGTATGACCATCATTGTCGGCATCACATACCACTTCTTTTTCTCCTACTGAATAAGAGTTAAATCAACTTGGATGTTCTGGGCAATGTCTTAGAATTCCAATTTTCTAATCCTAGCTACCAGGAAGGAAGAGTTAATTTAAGACAAAAAATCCTAGTAGAATATGCCTGAGTATTAAGATTTAAGACACCTGTCATCTGCTAAAACAAAGTTTAGATTTAGCATGAAAGCTGATTTTGAAAGGCATCATTCCACAACCTCCCAAGGCAGATCAGTGATATAAATCAGAACTTCTCATTTTTAAGTTCGTGATGTCTTTTTATAATATTTGTATTTCAACATTTGAAAGTGAGCATTTTTGGCTCTTACTTTTGTTAGAGGATTTCCTTTCTTCAGCAATTTTTGAAGCGATGGCCATTTCTTCTGGAAGATTCTCCATTTCCTGTTCAAGCTCATCTCTTCTCTTCTTCTTTCTCCTTTTTTTTGCTAACACTGGCTCTGATGCAGCCTGTTCTGTTGCCTGTTCAGAAATGCCCAAAGATTCCTCATTTTCTTTCTCAGCCGTCACAGCATCTGCTTCTGTTTCTGCATCAGAAATTCTGGCTTCCTGAAGATCATCTTGATCATTAGCAGCTTCTGTGCTGGCAGCTTTTGCTACTGAGACAGTATGGTCCCTGGTTAACAGACTGGTGGATATTAGGAACCATAAATTGCAAAGATATTTCCACTAGCAACATCTTGTGAATTCATACATCACTGACAATATACTGCCAGGCATATGAGCAGGACCATAAGAAGTCAGTCACTGACTTAACAGAAAAGCTTCAGCATAGATTAACTTCAACACTAAGTGCAAAACATGTTCTGTACATGGGAAAACACTTCACCAGGGTAAAGGCAATAAAGGATGTAAAGTCTTAGTAAATGTTCTTGTTCCTATACTTTTTAGCAGGTTACACAGTCACTTACTAGCATTGCGATTCCTGAAAAGAATTATCCTATTTATCTCTGCAGAAAGAGAGGATGATGGTTGCCAAAAGTATGCTACGAGAAAGTTACCTCTGATCAATAGATGTTAATCATTCTTATTTACATTAGAAAGTTATTTCCGGGGTTTAACAAGTCTCTAAAATTTTCTCCCTTCCCTTTTAACAATGCCTTGTCTTGATCTTGTATTTACGCAGAACATCAATCACCAAGAACTTCTCCCTGTCCTTTTTATTGTTCCTATATGACATTGTTCCCCTGTAATTAAGAAATCCAAAATGCAAGAGAAGCAGAAAAGCATACTCACATTGCTTTACACAAAGTAGATGTAACCTAACACTGAAGTCTACAAACAGAATTTCTATGCAGCTGTAAGTCGTAATAGGTGGGACATTTTAATCAAATCCAAAATCAAAGCTGTAGAAAAGCAGCAACTATGTAAATTTTAAGAATTAAACAGCGATATTGCTTTCTAGTCAGCATCTCCTTTAAAAAGGGGATATCACTTAGAAGAAAATGAGTGGAACAAACAAGTGAACAACCCACTAGAATTAGCAAGGAATTTATGAAATGTGTAACTGTTTCTAATTTAAGCCCATCTATGTGTGGCAGTATGGTCCCCTGGCCACTCAAAGCCCGCTCAAGACCTGAAGCAATTTCTCTCCCTCACACCCCCTGCTCCTGCTCCCTGGTCCAGAAACCAGCCCAGGGTAAATCAGGCAGACTGCGAAGGACGACAAAACAGAACGCTAAGATGACTCCTTAGTGTGCTGGCCCTGCTGTCCCAGCCTTGCAGTGCTCTCCCTATCACTTGGGAGATAGTCACCACCGGATAGCCTGGTACATGCGTACTTGGGTCACGATAACCCGGTACATCTGTACTTGAGTCGAGGCCAACTCAGGGGGTGTGATACGAAACATCAGAGATCAGCAGTTTCAGGGTCTGTGCAGCTGGCAGAAAATACCAGAATGTTTCAGCAGCCAAGGTGGGCCAGAGTGCAAAAATATCTGACAAAGGCTGATTATCTCAGACTCTGTAATTAGCGAACCTGAAGCAAGACCCTTCGAGCTCTCCTGGATGGCAGCGGGCTGGGTCCAGCCCCTCCCCTGAGCCGGGAGCCTCTCAGGTACGGACTGCATGGAAAGGCCAGGATGAAGTCAGGCTTCTTGAGACTCAACCACTGCCCGCTGAGATGGCCGGAGCATCGTGAGTATTTGATCTCAACCTCAGGAAAGGAATTTTAACTACAGGCTGGCCTCTTTTTTGAGAGAGGCCACTCATGAGTGTGGATGGGTGTATGTTTGTCTGTGCGTGTGTTTTGTGATTGTGTCCATGCAAATGCACGTCTCTCTCTCTACACACACACACGTATATATAAAAGATATCCTGCAGTAAGTTAATGTGAATCTTGTCATCATCAACTCTGTAACCAAGTTGCTATGTGATTGTAACACGTTTGACCAGGTCACCTTGTTAATTTTAAACTGGTTAGTGATTAAGCGCTACTACAAAACATACCCCTCATTATCAATAAATCTTAGATTGCTGCCTAATCACAACTGCAGCAATCTCCTGTGACACTGTGTCACTATGATACCTTTTACAGGTACTGAGGTAATAAGACACTATATGGTGATCAATAATAACTAAATATAATCTTTACCCTTTATTTTGAACAGACCAGAAAACTAAAATAGCTTTTATAAGGCTCCCTGAAAAGAATCACACCCTTCAGGCTTAAGGCATCAAACAATAATTAAAGCAGAAGCAGAAACCTTAAAAGAAGAGGGTTTTAAATGAAAAAAAAATTTAAAGTCACAGAACAGTTTGCCAGAAATATGGTTTTAGTGCAAGGATTCTACAAGTGAGTTTGCTAGCGACTAACAGAAATACTTATAAATTCTTAAGTTAGACTATTCCTTTTAGAATACCAGTGCTCTGGGCTGTGGAATGGCAGTAATCTCAGTGTGGTCTCACATTCCTG
>NW_010422704.1:0-10502 GCF_000710305.1 Buceros rhinoceros silvestris | reverse complement strand
TGCTCAAAGAAAAACACACCTCATGCTACCAATAATTACCATCCCACACAACAATAAACTACACCTGAAAAAGTTAGACTGTGAAGCCAGGATCCTCTTGTCCTGTCCAGGACAGGGAAGGAAAGGATTCCCTACATGACTTTTCCTCTCCTGTAGCAACATATTAGTAACCACTTGCAGTACCTTTTGGCTTCTTCCGAGGCCTTGATGGCTTCTTTTCCTTTGGCTTCTGGCTTTTAACAGTCTTTTGCTTCCTCTTTTCCTCATCTGCTAAGACTTTCTCAAGTAGCTGAGCAAAGAATTCAAAATCAAAGGGCCGCTTTTCTTCTATGAGATTAAAGAAATAGACAAGATTTCAAAGATGACAGTTATTTCAAGCTTCTGCTTTGTAAAATAATCAGTAGTACATGTTATGATATTAAAAACCAAAGGTTATATAAATTTAAACAGAGAATTCTTTTTGAAAATACTTTCCGTATCACTTGAGCAGGGACTAGAGTTAACATATATATGAATTACACTATCTTGGTTTTAAAAAACAAACAGTAAAACGGTTACAGTACTTAGTATTTTAGAAAATGTAAAAAGTGACAAATACATGAATTGCACCATCTTATCAAATAATGTGTTAGCATCTTGCTCTAGGACTTATGAGGCTCATTAAAGTAACACACAATGCCTTTAAGGATTCTTGAAGCAGTTAACATTAAGTAACTGTGCTAGAAATTCCCATGAATCAGAATAATCTTCAGCTGAATACATATAGGAAAGTTTGCATTAATCTTATTTATAGAAAAAACAGAAATTAAATCTAAAAATCTTTACTGTGAACCCTGGTTGTTATAAAAACCTAAAATTCACCAGCTTCTGAACTCACCTATGAGAAGAAACTTTTCTTATATTTAATATGAGCAGAGCAAAGCACAAAAATTACCATGAAAAAAGACGACTACCATTTAATGACTCATTGTATGGGGGGCTACATTTACTTACTGAAAGCTTTGTCTATCCTCCATCCATTAGCTTTTTCCTCACGTTTGAACTTGTTCTAAGAGCAAAGATATATTTGTATTTTTCAGTAAGAAATGCCACAACAAATGCACAAAATGTCAGATTAAGATAAGCCCTCTTCAACGCAACAAAATTTTCTGCCAACTAAAGTTGTTAAAACTTAACAAGCACACCCACTGAACACAAGTTTTGTTTTTAAATATAAAATCTATCATCAATAGGTATCACCAGTCATAATTTTCTAGTATTTTTGACATCTTTGTCCTTACTTCCAATCTAAGCAGGGTTTGAAATATCAGAAGATTTTCCCAGCTGGATACCATGAAAAGGTAACACAAAAGACCCTCCCCAAACATCCACTTACGCTTATCAGCATTCTTCAGTTAAAAGATATCCAAGATAAACTGCATCAAGCTATGCTAGCTTTACTACACACATTGATCAGAATTCAACCTAGCATACTAACATTTCGGATACATACTACTCCTTGGAAACAGGTATTAAAAAAGCATTGCTACAGAGCCAATTAGCATAAAAATTATCAATTCTAATAATCATAAACAAGAAACAGAAAAGTGAAAAAAGACATTTAACTGATTTAACAAGTGCTTTAATTTTTACCTTAATTTCTGCTCTGGCTCTATGAGGAAACAGCCGTCCAATTAAGGAGAAGTCTGTTCCAACCATACTGATAGCTAAAAAGAACATGTCAGTTTCTGGAGGGGGGAAAAAAAAAGTTACTCCCACTTAAGTATTTAGTTAACCATCCTTCTTGCTATCTACATTAAAAACACCTTTCAAATTTAATGCAATGAGATCAATAACATTAAGGTTATCTACCGTAGCTGCAAGCTCAGCTGAGCTGGAGCCTCTAATATTTGCTGAATGAACTATTAACACAAAGAACTGTCTAATCTATCGTAAAACTGCAGAATGTGAAATATGTTTCGTAAAGCTAGTAAATCAAAGCCAACGATCATCAAATTGTCAATGTTTATCATTAACACAACCACAAACAGAAATCAGAAAAAAAGCATGTGACAAAATACCATCTTCACTATTATTTAAGAGTGAAAGAGTGCATTCCAAAACCAGCACAGTGAATTCTGATGCTAATTTTTCCATCTACAAAAAACCACTTCTAAATTGTAAGAAACACTTCCAATTGTATGAAGTCTTGCACAGTGTTGTCAGCCTAGAAGTAATCATCAATTCAGAGCAAGCCTAATAAAAACACCACTTATAAAAACACAGCTGTCCACTTGTACTGAAATCAGCCCACACAGAGATGGTTTATACAGGTTCTTACAGCACAGGCAGGAATAAATAAGTAAAGCTACTGTTAAGAAGTTTTGTGGTGGACTAGCCAGTGCTGGGTTAGCAGTTGGACTTAATGATCTTAAAGGTCTCTTCCGACCAAAACAATTCAGTCATAAGTGTTGCCTGTTCTATACAGAGCTCAAATATTTGGACACCAGAATCCAGAGTTACACTTTTGATAAGGCAGACTAGCATTTCCACAGCACCTAAACATCCGTGACAGAAAAAATTCACAGGTTGCCTGCATATGAGAAGGCACAGGATTTTTTAAACATGCCAGTTTTCACAGGAATCATCAGAGCTCTGTTTTAAGAGTCTGGAGGGTTGAGACTGTATCACACATAAGCAGACGCTTCTACTCTACAGGAAATGCAAATGGTTGAGTACAAAGCATAGACGGAAAACTAAGATTTTTCTGCAGACTCAAAACTTGAAACAAAAACATACTCGCCTTTATTTGACCATGGTTTTGTGTAAAAACTTTTCCTGAAGCTGGAATATGTAGTTGTAGAACCACGTTCAAAGATGGGATCATTTTCTTCTACCACACATGGACCTTTTGTTCTTAGAACTTCTACAGTTAAACTGGAAAAGCAAACACAGAGGTTTACTTGAAAATACTGCTGAGAAGACACACAGGAGACATTTACAAGCCTACTATTCAGATTTCTTCCTGCCACAAGTCAGAGTTTGTACTGTGTAGTCAGATTTAATAATTACATTAACATGTATTTTAATGGGAGAATGTGGCAAGAAATCATTATCTTACTCATATTTTACTCAGCCTGTGCAAGCAAATTTGCTTTTCCCTTTTTATAAGATATAGTCCAGTCAAAATTAAATATTTTTTTTAAATTGCCTTCTTAACATTCAAGAAAATGATTTGGCAAAACCAGAAGAGCCTTTCCATATCCTTTAATAAGACTGTCAAATTCTTTTACCAGGACTCCTCTATCCTTATGCCATGGTCTAAATCTCATGCTAGTAATATATTTGGGGAACTCAACAAATTGATAACTTAATACTTTAACAAAGCCATAATCTAAGCAATGTTAGTGAAAATACTGACAGCTGAATAAAGCAACAAGAAGCAAGATGCAAAACTGGGGCAAATCATACTGACAACTGAGTAAGAGTAAGCAGATACATGCAACTGTGAGAAATGAAGAAGTTAAAACTAAATAGAAGACATTTGGAAATTTGACAAATATTCAGGATTCGTCAATATGCATTCTCCTGTCTTCTCCAGAAGGATCTCTCATAAAGAAGGTTTGCCACTACTGAGATGCAGCTAACTACCGCTCATATTTTGCCACATATTTGCTCTGTTTCCAAAGTCAGGATAGCTCAACTCTCAACACGTAAACACACTCATGTTTGTCTTTGTCCCAAGTGACTATTCACAAACTAAGCAGCAATGTAGTACATGTTGTCCATGAGATAGGCGCAGAATTTGTTACCTTTCTTCATCCAGAATAATTGAACCATCTTCTGCTACTTTCACACGAGGAACTAGAAGTGGACCGTCCTGACTCTCCTCCCCATTCTCTGCTTCTTCCTCCTCCTCCTCCTCCTCATGATCAGGAGTACTTTTCTCTTCCTGTCTACAATTTTAAGTGACCAAGCAAAAATAATACTTTTGTTGATGTTTTCAATTGCTGCTCTATATACCAGACGTTCAACAATTTAATGAACCACCCAGCAATGCAAGCCACCAGCAAGTCAGTCAATACATAAACTCTGGAATCTGCTTTTCATTCTATTGTAAAATGGAGAAATCAAAAAACTTAATATTGAAAGCAAAATGCTCTTTAGCAACCCCCCCCTCCCAAATTAAAATTTGATACAAATAAGGGCTGTGATATTGAAACAGTGAAAAAACAGACCTAAACTGTTAGTAATACTACAGAAATATGCTTTTTTTAACAATACAAGAAAACTTCTTGACTATAAGTACTTCCATCACCAACTTACTCTTTCATTTGAGCCAGCGCAGAATTTTTTTCTGTTCTCTTTTCTTCTGCCAATGAAGACCTAGAATTTCACAAAAAGCTACAGATGAACATTTGTGCAGCTACATTTCTGCTTCATTCCACAAGACCTGCTTTTAGTGGGTAATGGACAAAGAAACTCAAAGCCTTTTTTCAATTCTTTGTACCACATCTAGACTTGAGTATAACTGAACAATCACCACTGCTTAATGAATTTTGTTTTTTTTTTTCTTTTTTTATAAGCAAGGACAAAAAAAGGTATTTCAAGCAGTAATGCACTGTAAGGGTCCAGGGAACATAACAGCACCTGGTTCATTACCTACTTAAAGACCATCCTGTGTAAAAGAAAAAAATAACAGGAAAAGTGACAAATGCACAAGCACACAAACATTAACAAGCAGCTAATAACAGACAGTAACAGAAAACTCATCTGCTACTGAGAGGAATAAGAGGACTTGGACAGCTGAACTACCAAAATCAGTGACTGTTTTTGGCAGTTGCAGGAAAACTGTCCTGCTCTGTCTGTGGCAGCCTCAGCAACCCGCTGTGTTAGTGTTCCCTGTGTATGTGCACTTCCTGGTGCTTGCTCAGCCTTGCTACTGGCAAAACTTACAGCTACATCCATCCATGTGGAATGGAGAGACCTCGTGTGTCCTGCACTGTGTTTTGCACTTCAGCACCCAGGAAGGAGAAATGCTCTGCTCCCTGTAGTCCACTATATTTAGCAGGCAGTCCCTAACATCCCTACCATAACTAAAAATTTTAACAGCAGCTAGTAAAAACAAAAACATTTTCTACTATTCTGCATTTGTACAGAGATAAACTGGGGACAGGTTCATGTTTTTGTACTTCCACAAGTAGACTAATCTCCTTTCTCATTTCTGTATGAAGACTGAGTAGATGTGAAAATGTCTAGAAGCTTTTGTTACCATTGCAACAATACTGCATCTGTGCTGTAGATTTATGCTCCAGATTTAAGAATTCTCCTTTTCACAATTATTAAATTAGTAAAAAAAGAAAAATCACTTAACCTAAGGAAAGAGAAAGAGAATCATTCTTACTTCATGGGATTGTTTTCTGGCAGGTAGTATATCAAGTCTCTCATGGTCATTTTAGTACGATCTGGTGGAGAACGTCCTTCAATTATTGGAGGCCTGTGTTTCAACTGTTTCCACATAAAAAGAAAAAAAAACCTTAAATTCACCTTGAAAATACTTTATATTTCACAAATTAATATTTTTCTTTTTTTTTACAAAGCTCCCCATTCAGAGACTTTTGTTGTTTCCCCCAACTTAAGATAACTTAGCTGAACTAAGTTTATCTTAAGAGCATCCCTTTGTCAGAGAGGACCTTAAGTGACCCTTAAGAAACTCTTAAGAGACATACCTCCTTAGAGAAATTCAATACTAGGCACAAGTAAAAGTGAAAAGTTATTTAAAACTACAGAACTCAGTCAACAATCAAGTTGAAAAGAGATGATAAATCCTAAGCTTCTCAGAGCAGGCTCGCCCATTGCATTACCAACTGTGAAACTTTTAAAATTGGAATGTTGACTATAATATAATAGTAGGTGCCACGTGAAAAAAGCTTATGGGTCTAATCAAATGAAAATATACAATTTCTCATGAAATCTGTGTTATGAGGGAACACAGTGCTACTACTGCTTATAAAAAGACTAAACCCATACAGAGTTATGAGATATTACAGACTGTTAGCAGTAAGCAGCTGATGATCATCACAAAGCAGCACTGTGAAGGGATAATGTATGTCAGGTGAATCATACATCTTTGCCCTTCACAGATAAGCACTGCTCCACACGGACACCTACCATCCGCTCTTTCCTCAGCTCTTCTTTCAGCATTTCTCTTAACTTCCGAGCTTTGAGGATCCTTTCACGGTCAGAACATACTCGTTTCTCTTTTACAGGAGCAGTTCTCATTGGTAACTTTTCTTCTTGTGTTCCTGATCTTTCCTGTGTGGGTCTCTCCTTGAGTGGGGAGGGTACATTCTTCTGCAAGGTATCATCATTTTTTTGAGGAGCTAAACCTACAGTTTGCTCTTTGTTCACCAATTTTTTTAGTGGGGAAAACTGCGGCACTTGTGGCACAGGTGTTTTCTTTTCAGGCAGCATGGGAGACTTCAAAGAGCTATCAGTGTTACTCTTTTCTGATGGAGAGGAATCCTTCTGAAATGAAGCACTGCCATGTGATGCTGGAGCCTGTGATGCTCGCCTCTGCAGTTTTGATGCAGAACGCTGAGCCGTTGAAGGTCCAGCTCTGGGTTTGACAAGATTGGGCATAGTGGAGATCCGTTTTCTTCTCTGCGTAGGCATCTCTGCAGGTTTACTAGCTTCTCCAACATCATTCGAATTATCAGCCTTGTCATTGCTGGAAAATTTAAAAGAGTCTCCTGAAACACCTGACAGTGACAGATCTGTAACTCTTACTTTCCATATAGGTTTATGTCCCAATCAGTATAAACACAAGTCTACAGAACAATACAGTTATATACAAGAATCCATGTCAGAATCAACTTGAAGCTAATACTTCCTCATAAAGTAATCAGCTATAAGAACTGGTATATTATTTTCCAATGCTAATTACTATTAATTAATGGTACTGTTACAAGCTAGCTGACCAATAACACTAAACTCACATGTTCCTTCCCCCCACCCCTTTTTAGAAAGTTCTCTACTTTTCAGGTGAGAATACCAAACACCATACTACAACAAAGCTTTATAAAAAAATAATGCATAACACAGGTGACATATTAAAAAATTTTAATAAAGCTATATGCAACAAGTACTTTGATGATTTTTACTACAATCAATCTTAACATTCCTTCTTTGCATTTGTAAGTAGATGATACACAAACTGCGAATTCCAAAAAAACTTCAGCAAACTGTTATTCTACTGCGCATATGTAACACACCAAAAGTAGCCTTTTAGAGGCAACAACTTTTAGCTTCCCTAGAAAGCTTTCTTATTTAAGTATTTCTTCCATCCCTTACACAGAAATAATTTTCAAAGTACAAGCTAAATTGCCAACCATTACGGTCTTCCTAAATCTGCACACTCCTCCAGTGTTTGGCTCTTTGGCTGCTGCTCACAGTAAGACTGCAGCAGACTTACAGCTGAGTCATAAAGAGTTTTTTTAATTTCACATTGGAACTGTGCCCTCTTTCTGTGCATCAGTCCAACCACACCCATGGATTACCCAGCCATCTTCCAAAGTAACCAGAAGCAAGTACCTTTGAAGGAATATAGGAAAAGCATAAACATAGAGTCAAACTTTTCCAAATCCTCCCTAGTTACTGTCTAGCAACTCAGGCAAATGCTGCAGATGACATTTTGGTATTAATGGCCTCTGTTAAATGGCTGGATCAGTTTGTCCCACATTGAGTTCATATACATTTCTAGCGCACAGAACACCCCTCAGCAAGGATCATGCAGAACACCCCTTCAGCAGCCTGTCTACTACAGGGTGCCTGTCTGTGTGTTTTGAACGAGATCCTTGAAAGTTTCATTCAATATCCTCTGGATTTCATACAGCAAGCAACAGTGAAAAGTAATCTTTCATTCACCTTCTCCATACCACTTGTGTTTTATGGAGTTTTTAATCAGAGTGCCACAAGAGATAGAATTTGACAGAAACTGTATTAAAAACAAAATAATAATCTCAGAGAATTATCCCATCCTTGATAATCAACAAAACCTATATGGCATTTAGAAAACAAAACAAAGTAACTGATACTGCAGATACAGGTTTGTGCAGCTATAACAGAATAGGTTGGAATATAAATAATACAGCCTTAGGTTGGAACAATAAATACGCCAGATATTTTCGCATCTGCCTTTAGTTTTCTCGCAGATCACACAACGAACACACTGTGCTGTAGGTCACCAATTACTGCACTCAGGAAAGCAAACTGTGTGACTTCCTTCAAATCCACTCTTCCTGAATCTTCAGAGACACCAATCTCTAAAATGCATCATCTAGCTCCCCAAGAAGCTAATACTGCCTATTCTGCAATATCTCCCTAGGCCTGCTGTCTCCTAGTTGGCTGCTACATGCCTTTGAAAGCAACCAAAAACTTTAGGAACGAGACAGTCAGTGGCATTTAGAGTGACTAAAGGGGTACAAGAAAGATGCCACTCTCACCTGTACCTTTTCTGCTTGCTCGCATGACTACAAGTTCCTGAGAGCCTCTCAGCAGTTTTATGTTGGATACCACCTTCTCCTTCCAGCTGACTGCTGGAACCCACCCCAGCACCCCAGCAGTCTGTGTGTCTCTTCTCAGAAGAGTATCACCTTCCAAAATTGCATGTCTCCAAAGCACCTCTTTCCTAGCCACATCCCACTCTCTTCACTGCGCTGGCAAATCAAGGAGGTTTGTACACTACATCTGACCTGAACAACCTCCATCACAAACAGTCTTCAACCGCTTATAACTGCTCTTTTTCAAAACAGCAGGATGTTGGTTTACGGTTTTGTACACTTGGATACTTTCTGCATTTATTATGGCAAATATTTTATAAACGTGTTCCTTGCATAGCAAAAGACTACTTTTCAAACCACAAGAATAGATGACTTAGAATATTCTCCCTTTCAGAATAGCATTGGTGTCTAGTTTGGAAGCTTAGATTACTGAAGAACCAATTAAATTATAACCACAGTAGGCTTTAATAAGTCTGCTGAATCAGCAACAATGCAAAAAGAAGTTTAAGTATGAAAGATGTAAGATACAAGTTGAATGAAAGGCCGTGTGGGTTTACTAAGGACTCGTCTGATACCTGAATTTCTTGTTTCACACAGGAAACAGAAGACTGTGAGAAGACCTTGTATTATGGCACCAAGGACAAGTTTCAACTAAAAAAAGTACTCGTATAAGATCCAAAACCAACTCATTAAAAGAAGCGAGAAAATTCTTCTGAAGAGCTGGGGAAATGTGCTAAGGAACATTGGTCTGTACCGCTTTTGGTGGGTATAGTTAACTTTCTTCACAGTAGCTCATATGGTGCTATGTTTCAGACTTCTGACCAAAACAGTGTTGATAGCACATCCTTGTTTCAGTTACAGCTAGAGGCCTAGCATCAAGCCTCTTCTCACATTACCCCATTGGTAAGCAGGTGGTGAGTGCACAAGAAGTTATGAGGGGTAACAGCCAGGGCAGCCAACCCTTCCTGACCAAAGGGATATTCTAGACCACCTGGTGATGTGCTCAGCAGACAGAGCTGGGGGAAGAAAGAACAGAAGAGGATATTTGGAGTGATGATGGTTTCCTTCCCAAGTGACTACTACAAGCAAGAAGACCCACTTTCCTGGCGATGGCTGAACACCTGCCTGCCAATGGAAAGGGGTGAATGAACTCCTTGTTTCGCTTTGCTTGTGTGTGCATCTTTCATTTCAATTGTTAAACTGTCTCATATCAAGCCACGAGTTTCCACACTTTTGCCTTTCCTGTTCTCTGCTCATCGCACCATCGGGCAAAAAGCAAGCTGCTGTGTGGGGCTTAGCAGCCAGCCAGGGCTAACCCACAAGGAAGTCCTGAAGGACTGGTTCTAGGACCAACTTTACAATGCATTTCCACTGCAATGAGAAGCACTTAAAAAAAAAAAATCACACAATCAAAAAGAAATAAGCCAAAAAGTTCTCTTTCGCTGAGGCATGAAGAAGTGAATACAAAACAGGAAGTGCTGTGAGAATGCAAAATCAAAGTCATTCAGTTATGGAGTGAAAAGAATTTTTGCTGTACACAGCAAACTGGTGCTCCCTGCTGTGGCAGTGCCAGAAAAACCGAGTATCAGACCACAGTAGTCCCCTCCTCTGCAGTCTTAACTTATATATTACTTCAGGCACCTGCAGTGCAGCTGCAGTAAAGAAATGCAGATTTTGCTTAGGCTGCAAATGCGTCGAACACCCAGAAGACGCTGTTCGATAACCACACACACAACTGTCACTGGGCACCGACCGCAGGGCAGCGCAGCCCCTCTATTTCAAGAGGTCTTTAAGACGAGACAACTCCAAACTGCGACAGGGACAGCCAGGAGGTGTCCGGCAGTGACAGCAAGCGTCCCCGGGGGGCCAGTCGCCACTACACCCCCGGGGACTCCCGAAAGGCGGGGGGGGCGGGCCCTCCCTCCTCCCCAGGCCCATCCCACTCCCGGTGGCAGTGGCCCA
>NW_010422703.1:81349-93410 GCF_000710305.1 Buceros rhinoceros silvestris | reverse complement strand
AGCAGCTTGACTTACCCCCCTAATGCCCCCCCCCCCTTCAATCTTGGCTTTTCATTTCACTATTGAAGAGACTCTTAACAACAAAACATAACCGAAAAGAAAAACAGACACACCACCCCCAACTTCAACCTATCATTGTTTGTGGCCAGGAGAGAAATCTAAATGCCCTTTGTATAAAACCACCAAAGTTTTAAGCATTAATTAGCCACCCCGTCTCAAATACAAAGTGCAAAACTTGCCAGTGCTAAATTTTGGTGTTAATTTCCAGTTTTATGTAGAGGACGAAATGTTATGGTGTAGCATACCGAGCGTCACTTTCAGGATGGGAGTAGTTTACAATATAACCTACATTAGATTACACATGATGCGGGCGTTGCGTTTCCACTGAAAATAGCCAAAGACTTAGAATGACAAAGCGACTCATGTGGTTATGATCTTCCTCGTCTTGCGAGCATCAAGGTAGCCGTGGCTCTGCATGCTGGGGGGGTGGGGGGTGGGATCTGTGGCGTGAGGGGTTTCATGGCTGTGCGGGAATCTGGCAGGTCTCCTTCTAGAGGACTTCACAGTTTAAAATGTGCCAGGGGCAGGCGAAGGTAAACACGACATTCAGCGTGCTCATTATCAAAATAAGGAAAACAAATCGATTGCATTAATGGTATGTACAGTATCACAGTTATTCCACAGTATTTTGTCAGAAATTAAAAGGTTACCACTAGAGTACTATATCCCTATCTCGAGCCTGGCACCACTTATTACTGCAATGGTATTTCAGTATTAAGTGATCTTAGAGATATTTCATCTTTCATTTTGAATCCTGAATTTGAATCAGCATTAGGATGTCAGGGCTGCGAGATAAGGTATAACAAACTAAGTAGACAGCTGAAGGGCTCCCGGTGAAGGTGTTGCTGAGAAGGATATCCTGGGCTGTTCGCAGTAACCTTGTTTACAGGGACATTGCAATTGCAACCTGTATTTCAGTGAGAGGCTGCCTGGACTAATGGCTACGTGTCTGAAACCTGTCACGAGTGTCTTTTGCACTCTAAGCCTTCTCTCTGCCTTCCTTGCATACTCGCAAAAACTTTTCTGGAAGGTTAGGGTGGTTTTGTGATCCCACAGTTGTTTTCCTAAGAGGAACACTGCTCTTTGAACTCCTGTATATTAGCCAAGAAGTATTCATGAGGTTTGATTTTTTTTTTTTTTTGGTTCCGTGATGCGTCAGGATCAGTAGTTACACCAGTCTTTTTAACTTCAACTACGTGGCTTTGATTTATTATATTTAAGTCTTGGGGTTTCGAACATATTTTGCAGCACGTGAAGTCAGTTAAAGTCAGAATGTGAAAAGATGCGTATCGTAACAACGAACAGTTTTGTAGTGATCTGCTAATTTTTTGTTTTCTTTTCCTCAAGCTGTTCCAGGAAAATCACGTGCATTTAGTGAGTGGGTCTTAAATGCCAGCAGCCACACTGATGAGGAAAAATGCTGTTGAAATACTTTGGAATAATAAATAGGACACGTAATGGTCAACCACAAGATAAAAATTTTACACAGTGTTTTTATGGCTCTAAATTGGCTGCATTGTAAACCAAGCTTACTACTCTATTAAGTCATCAGAGTTTTCAATTATTTAAGATTTCTAGTCAAGCTATCTAATACAGTCTTCATAGTCCATACCAGAAAGTTATACAAAAGGTTGTAATTCCTTGTTGTCGGTATGTGAGGGCTTTGTTGCGGATGGGGGGGTTTAACTTTGACTTATCAGGACAAATATTACAAAGCATGCACACGGAAAAATGATATGGAAATAGCCCCAGTGCTATGAAATGGGGATAGTTACAGCACTGAAATGTACCTACCACAATTTGAGATCCGCTCACTAAGAAACCTTGACAGTATCTGCCTTGCAGGTACTGTGCATTTGGAAATACCGTATCTCCATTTAAATGCAGATCTTCAGTTTTCTCCAGGGGGCAGTTGGCGAATCTTTCGATTGAACCACCAGTACTAGAAAAACTAACTGAAGATTTACCCGTGAACAAGAGACCCTTTCAAGTCTGCCTTTTTGAAACAATGATTATAAAATTATAAAATATTGCAATTTTGTATTGATTTTGAATGCCTTTTCAAAAGTCACAGGGAAGGAAGATCGTCCTTTACTGGAGGCAGGCCAACATTTTGCGCTCTTGTTTGTCAATCTTGAGAGAGAGCACTGTTACAAATACATTATTTGTTTTTACATGGGTGTTATGTTTGGATGTGAGTTTCCTCAAGTGGACAGAGTGGTCTTGCTTTGATTTTTGACCTAGGTTCCTCATGATTATTCCTGTACAGCTTGTACCTGCTCAATTCCCGCTGTGAAAATAGGAGAACAACTGTTGATGCTACCTAGCTGGGGCTGCATGGCAATAGGCACACACGTCCAGTAACCTCCCCTCCTCCTCCTCAGTTTCGCTAGTAACAGATAAAATAGTGCTGCAGTCCACAGAGGGTGCAGACCACTGTATCTTCTCTTTTGAATCTTCGTTCTTCCAGGGTTTGAGTCAAAGGAAGGCAGAAGAAACCCCACAGCTGGGTGGAATGACTGAATTTATTTCTGTTTCCAGATTAGGCATACAAATATTGAGTACTGGCAGGGATGAACAGGGCCATGGTTTATGGGAAACAAGTCTCAGGTCCAGCTTACTCCATATTCACTTGAAACTCAGTGCCAGTAGGTGTCATTTGTCCTTAGAGGGGCTTGTCCCCTCCAGTCCAGTTTTCCGTGTTGTTTGCCAGCTGTCTGGTTTGCGGGGTAACCCAAGGCATTAGATGCCCAGGAGGTGGGGAATGGGAGCTGCCTGTATCGCAGACTACCAGGTGCATGGACTATCCATGAACTACCAGGTGCAAGGGAGACAGAAGATTCTGGCCTCTTCTGTGCTGGGTGCCATGCACCGCATGCGTTCCCGGCCACGCCAGTCTCCCCACCGTGGGTAAGGGTGCTGCTGGGAGATGCTGCCCTTGTCCCTGTGCCAGCGCCATGAGGTTGTGGAGATGTCATCCGTTTTATGTTCACCTGTTAATAGTGTAAAACCCATTGGCCTCAGTACTCTGGAGAAAACACACACTTCAGCCTTTGCATGGAGTTCAGGCAGATCTGCAAAGTCCAGCCTTACATGCATTGGTGTTAATGGCAGAGCTCCCATTCAGCTTAATTGATATTCCTATAAACATCTGCAGGTTTCTGTTTCTGGTGAAAGCTACAGCTGGGTAGACTTCTTAAATGAATGTTTTGCATATTGAGGTTGAAAGGAAAGTCGAGCCTGATACATTAACTTATCATCTGTGTCGTTCTCTTGACATCAGTTGGATTACTACGAGCATGTGTGACAAGGAGATTAGGTACAAAATCTTAACACACACATGCTTTTATGAACATGTTGATCAGTGGAGATGTTACTTCTCTGAAAACCTTCTAAGTCAAGTCTAGGCAAGCGCAAACCCGTGCATGCATATACAAGTTGAGCAGGGCCTATCCTTTATAATACATTTTTTTTCCTTTAATATCTGAGCAAGATCTCTTATTATAACGCAACCATTAGGGGAAAGAAAATGGAACTTTTCTCAAACAGCTTTTCTGTTGGGGAATCTAGTGGCAGTTGCTTTGAAGCATGTGTAATTGATTATCATACATTTATTTTAAAAAGGAGACATAACAAGGAATCTAACATGATGTTTTGGAATATATCTTTCCCCCACAATGTTCTTGAGGGAAATGTAAGGTTGCAGGCATCATTTCATGCCCTGTATGTTTTTGAACATAAATCAAAGAAATTGTTGGAGGGTTATAGATGTTCATAGCAACTGTAGCTATAATAAACACATGCAGTATATATTTTCCAAGCTATTTTGTATGGGTGAAAAGCTGAAGCTGGCGTTTTGTATGAACAATTCAACTTAATCACTGAAAATTTATTTCCTAGTTAGGGTGGATTACCAGTGTGGCATGAAGTTGTACACCTTCGTGTAAGTTCATCTGGTTATGAACCTCAGTTAAAATCGGGGAAGAATTTAAATTGGATCTAGACACCTTGAATAAATTATTCCAAATGTCAAATTTATTGTGATGCCTCCATGGCGATATTTATATCTCTGTTATCACCTGTATCAGTTTCAAAGTACCCTGGATACTTTAGAAAGCACATAAAAGACAAGAACGATATGAAAAACCAAACAATTTTAATTTCAGTAGCACAAAATGTGAGCATAGCAAATTAAACAGGAAAGAGAATCCTAAATACTCAGGTAGTGGGGAGCTGCTGTTGGACACAACAACTAGCTTAGGCACACAAATTTCTTGATGATTGTATTATTAGATCTGGTTTCAGGTCTTAATAGATTAAAAGGGAGAAGTTACTTTTATGGAGGAATTTCAGTGAGGAGAGCATAGCTGCTCGGTATGTGAGGATGAGGAAGGTGTGCCATACGTTGATGAGGATCCAAAGGCATGAAAATACTAAAAAGAAAATCCGGTAGTCAGAGTTAATATGCATATGGATAGCCTGGGGATTGGACACATTCAGATCTGTGCAGTGATCAGTCAGGTCTGGATGAACGGAATTTCAGACCTAATAGTTAGACAAACCCTAAGTGTCTGAATAAACCAGGTAGAGCTCAGGTCTGGATGAACGGAATTTCAGACCTAACAGTTAGACAAACCCTAAGTGTTTGAATAAACCAGGTAGAGTTTGATGAGGATCCAAAGGCATGAAAATACTAAAAAGAAAATCCGGTAGTCAGAGTTAATATGCATATGGATAGCCTGGGGATTGGACACATTCAGATCTGTGCAGTGATCAGTCAGGTCTGGATGAACGGAATTTCAGACCTAACAGTTAGACAAACCCTAAGTGTTTGAATAAACCAGTGTTGCGCGGAGTCTGGCCTTCCACGTGCTTTCAGGTGTAGCTTTGTTACTCTGTGTACTCCTTTGGGCTCAGAGATTGATAATTAAAGCCGATACTGCTTATTGAAAATGATGATACTACCTAAAAGGTGTGACTTTTCAAAGTGTCACCGTGCTTTTGCTGGACTTTGTTTTATTGTGGTTACTTTCAATCCTTCCTCTTTTATAACGTGAGCCAGAAACCTCTTTTTAAAAGAGAAAGTTGTTCTCTTATTACCTGGCTCCTGGAAACACGGTTTTAAAATATACAACAAATATCCTGAGATTGATGCTAAAACTGAGAATTTGCTGCTTTACTTGTTTGTAGTAATGGCCTTAAATTGACTTCCTCTTGATGCTGTCTCTGAATTTTAAGACCTGCATGAATTAAACAAGAAGCTTTCTAAATTGCTACAACCAGTGTATGTCAGGAAGGCAGGGCATGGCCCATCCTGGGCACCAGTACTGGTTTAGACTTTAGAAGAGTAGGCAGCGGAGTTGGTTTCACCCTTTCCACTGGGGATGGGTGGAGGAGGCAGGGGGACATACAGCTTCTGTCTTCTCAAAACTCGAGGTCGGCTTCCTCTTCTTTGTTTCTTGCCTAGCTCTTCCTCCCCATCCTCTCCGAACACTTTACCCTGTCCTCTGAAGGCTGGAAGATGGACTTTGAATTCTTACTATGCTCCTTGCCAGATAAAATGCTGTGAAAACAAAATTCAATGAGAAAATCAGAAAGGAGAGAAAAGGGAAGACAGAGTGTCACAGGTTGAGGTATAGCTGGGAAGACTGGGAGGAGAAAGATTTAGCAGTTCCTGTGTGTCCTGTGATTGCGATCCATGTCTACTTTTACAAAAGAAGGGAGCTGAAGGAGCTGTGTCCCTGGGTCTGTATTGACCCAGCTGTGACGGGTGGGACACTATTGTAGAGGAGAGGTGTGAAGAAGTGGAGTCTAACCCAGCGTGGATGTGCTCCAGCCTTGACAAGTGCCAGTTGAGCCATGTGTGGTAGGGCTGCTGATTACAGTTAGGTTGCTGCTCTTGTGCTGTGTTCGGAAGTCTCAGCTTTTCTGTGCAGACACGTGGGTATTTAGAAGCTCTTGAGGAGGAAACTTCATTCACTGAAATTCCTACTTCCACTTGGATTTTTTTTCCTTGCCTTAAATTAATATCTTGAGTTCAACTTGACAGAAAGGGCTTGTTTATCTCTCTACTGAATTTCTAAGCAGAAAAAACCCCCTTTCCTGCCGTGTTATAGTCAAAAGAGACCAGGTGGACGAGGGTTGAGAGCAAGGTATGTGGAGACTGGGCAGCCGGCTGGGCACTGGAGCACAGAGAGCAGGCGGTCCAAGGTCACGGCCCTTCTCACGGCACAGCTAGGAGCGTGGCACATGACCTCAGGTTTTAGTCCTTTGCCTTTCTCCAACATGCAATCCCAGTCTGGCAGCTTGAGCAACGGAGGCACAGAAACTGTGCTTTTGCAACACACATTAAATGTGATGGTGCCAGTTTAGGCAGGGAAAGATGGGATGTGTCGGAGGTGATGCAGCCAGTCAGTGAGCCCAGCCTCGCAGTCAGGATTTTGATTCCCTGCCTCACACTGCCTTTCCAGGGAGTAGAGCAAGGTTAATCCTGCTGGTGCCACCACACGCTCTCATTTCTCTGGTGCGACAGGGTCCAGGGGTGGGCAGGACCCTTCTCCCAAAGGAGAGAGACAGATTTGGGTGGAAGTGCATGTTGTCTCAGTATGGTTACCTTGCTATAAACGGTGCCTACCTTTTACCAAAAATATTTTTAATATTTTAACTAATCAGATTTCGCTCATTCTTACTTTTTTTAGTCAAAGAGAGGTGAGGACATGAACTATGAGTATCTCTGAAAAGTGGGCCACAAAGCCTTATCCTAGTTTGTGAGCGTGCGCGTGTGTGTGCAACGTGCGTACGCACCCGTGATGGTTGTGTATGCACAGGATCTCAATTATTTTGCTGTTTGAATCACAGAGAAGGCTGTCTTGATGCACTGTCAGTTTGGGTTTCTGCCCTTTGGAATAAAGTTCAAAATATTAAAGAAATAACACGCAATATACTAGTAGCTAGAATAGTCATAGCGCCCGAGGGGAAAAGAGGGTGGTGAATAATCTGTCTTACAAATGCCTGGAAAAAACCCTTAACTCCTGCTAACCAAACTCAGCAGTAGTGCACTTTTAAGAGTGACTCTTCTAAATTTTGTTTCTGAAGTTTGCTGGTTGTCCTGGAGAGACAAGTAGGTCCTGTTTGGAAAGCAGCGTGCAAGCTCCACGGTCATGCTCTGACCGAGCGCCAGGGGAATGCGTGGTCCCAGTTACTCTTTGGAGAATCACCCTGGGCTAAATGGTGAAACAACTGAATCCGAATTAATTATTGATAATTCTTTAGCATCAAATGTGAGGAAGCGTTCAGGGTGTTGCTTCCCACTTTAAGAGTTGGAAGAGCGCTAGCAGAGGTATTATTTTTAAGTGTTGCTTTTCTGGGCTTACGGGTTTATTTGGACAGCAGTAAGAACCATAGAAGCTGATGCAGGTTCTGCCCATCCCAGGTTGCTTCTGGAGGGCCGAGGCAGGACCTCAGGGGGCACTAACAGATATTTGGAGTCACACTGGGACTTTGGTCAGAATACCAAACTTTGCCAAATTTGGGCTGTTGTGCTCTGTGGTTTTAGTCCAATGGGGACTATATTAAAAGGCTCTAGACAAGGTATTAAATGAAAGCACCAGCCTCCTCCCATTCCCCAAACCTTTTGACTTGTGCTCTGTGTCAGGAAAAATATAGCACTGAGAAGTGTGTGACTGATGCAAGGCAGGCTCGGGATGAATTTAGGATAAACAGGATGCCTATGGCACTTAATTTAGCAAATCTGTGGCAGAAAATGCTTTTGAGCACAGCTAACAGCTCCTCATCTGCAAATGCCACAATCAAGACAAAGCAAAATATCTTGTGGCGAATTCTGCAGTTCACAGTCGTGACACAGTCAAAACCTCCTATTACAGCGAGGGAGACTTCTGCTTGTGCCACGGCTGCCTGGGATGCAGGGTTTGGGAGCGGCGTTAATAAGAATAATACAGTAAATCTACAGTTCCAGAAGTCCTGCAGGACATGCAGCAAATGCCGGCGATTCGAACTGGGTGAAGTTGTCAAAGGTTGCTTTGCTCTCCAGAGCCTGGCAGTAGCTCCGCTGAAATGTGATGCCATTGGTTTTCAGCAAAGGTTTCTTTCTGCAGGGCTGCAAACAGAGATCAGCTGCTACTGTGTATACACAACTAGGGAGCAAATCAAGCAGCACGTTTAAGCAGCCTTTTTAACCCTGAGACTTTCCAAGATTTCTTCTTCACGCAGGAAGTTTCCTTCATATTGTCAGCTGTGGCACTTTGCTCATGTAATGAGATCAGAGCTAGGATCACTGCTGCACAGTAGAAAGACTTCCTTAAGACATTTGTCCTTGAAACTGCACCAAACTCTTGGAAGAACCCAGAACCTGTAAGTATGTATGATATAGGCAACAATAGCACGGTGCAAAGCTGCAGTCAACCATTATACAATATCCGATTAGCAGGGCAGGAGAGATTTTGACTATTTTTTTTTTTTTCCGGCTGTTACGTTACATTCATTTTCAATTTGTTCTAAGGAAACAAATCAATTCGGGCTTCTGATACAGTGACTTTGCAGTAGATGAGCTGGTAGTAATATGTTTGATTTAACTATTTGTTGCTCTCGTGTAGCTTGTGGGACAATTATTGTAACCATCAAAGTATAGAGAACTTTTCTAATGTTTTTAGGCATTTTAAAGGATTTGGGGGTCCATCTTGCAAATAAGTTTTTGCTTTGCTTTTTTATTTTGGCAACCCCACCCTACGCCAAACTATAAATAACAAGGCAAACAGAATTAGTGCGTATTGTTCTTAGGTAGCAATAAATATATTTGTTTGCAAGCTTAATTTAGTTGTTAACAATGTCACACTGTTTGGGGTGGGTTTTGTCTTAATTGAATTCTACTCGAGGCTGTCTATTTTGTGTTTTACTATCTTGTCTGTGTCTGTTTAAGTTACTTTGCCGGGACTGCAGTCTGGTTAAACCTGTATTTAAGCACTATTTATATTCTGAGCACATTTCTGGTAAAATAAGTGTTTGAGATTTTTTTTTTTAAAGCCTTAAACAGTATAGTTTTATTAGCAGTGAGCGCCAGAGAAGGGACAACATGGATGAATGTCAGACGTAGACCACATAACCTAAGTCGTCCGTGCTCTAAGTCTGATCCGAACGTGTCCACTTTTGTGACTGCAACTAATAAAAGCCTTGAGCTCCCTTTCAATAAATTTTTCATACACAATGATACTTCTGTTTATCAGATTAATTTCTCCCAGGTTAGCTTGATTGATAGCTGGATTGTGGTTTCTTAAGAGCTTTCTCCATGAAACCCCACCGAAGAGCTGCATTCCATTTAACCAGTGAATGTAAAAACTGGTAACCATGGATTCAGCCACCACTAACTGTCGAGAGCAATGACTTGTTGTAAACAATACAAATGAGCCAGGATAGCAGGAGCAACCAGACATGAAATGATTTTAATAGAAATTACGGTAAAGGTCATGTGACACTGTATCGGCTTGAATTCAGTGTTAAAGGGAAAGTATTTCAGTTTTTCAGGTTTGATTTAAATTGCACATCTCCACTGGCTTCATGTTTGTGTCAGACCCCCAGAAGGGAAAATGAAGCAGTTCTTTCGAAATACCTTTGCTTAATTGCATGTTGTGATTTAGGCCCTGATCCTGAAGATGTTGGGGTAACTCTAATCAGTGGGATTATTCATACTGAAAAATTAATGTTTGTAGGATCGAGGCCTTTCTAGGTAAGTTCGCATGAAAAAAATTATTTTCTAAGGAAATAATAACCTGTCACTGGAGATTAATCATGCAAATGCAACTTTTAGTGCTGTTGTGTGGTTTGGATGGAGATTTTTGTTCGCTCCTTTCGATAACAGGAAAACAAGTTATATTTATCCCTTCATTTTTAAATGTTACGACTTTCATTTCTCATGCGCCATTCCTCAGATCCTCTTCCTAATTTATAGCCTCTCTTTTGGAGAACTGGTAAACCATGGTGTCAGCTATTATAATACAGCATGATGATAGGCACATGCAGATCGCATGAGCAGTCGTGTGTCCTATCGCAGGAATTTCCATCCCTACAAAATCTTTGCTGACTCCCAGCTGTCACATGGCTGTCACTCACAAATTCTAACCAGAACCAAATCCTCCTCCCCAGGCATGCGCTCGCCAAACCTCTGTCCCTGCTTAAGCACTTTCTCTGCAAAAATGGGTCTCCCCCCCAAGCCTGCCGCATTCCACTGATGTTTCTCCCTTAGTTTGTTCCTGGGTGCTACTTCCCTGCTGTGCCTGTGCTTTGGAAGGAGGAACCTGGAATAGGCATAGCAGGCAGTAAGAAATGTAAACAAAAATAACTTTGCACCTTGTTTAATATAACAATTCAAAGCAGAGGGAATCGAAATTCACAATTTTCATGGCCCCCTAAACATCTCAAAAAATTTTAACCCTTACTGTTCTGTAGACAGCACTGTCGCCTTGCAGTACACTGACTTACAGGTTTGTGTATTTACTTGTAACACATGTATTACTTGGAAAACTTAGATTAAAAGAGTCCTAGACTGGAACTTTGGTTATTTCTGTATTTCTAGGATACTTCTCTATTCCATAGATGTCACACACATGTATGCTGTTTTATCAGCAATTGTGATTTATATATTTTTCAACCAGAAGTATTTCAAACGATCTCTCATCAGTTTGTTACAGCTCTCCAGTCTCTCTCAAGCACAGGTTGCAGCTAAAATGCATAGGTAGATACAGGACAAATGCTGCTTTCCCTGTTCTTCTGAGCTGCCTTGCCAGACGGAGGGGGCGATTGCCTGTGTGAGCCGGGAAGGTAAGATTTAGCTTATACAAACATTAACAGCAGGCAAAAATAGACTGACTTCTACAGAAAATAAATAATTTTGAGAAGTAAAAGGAAAGCACTTAAAGAGGAATATTTGAAAAAAATTGCCAAATTGCAAAATATTTTCTGTGGCTTGTCTGTGTCAGTGTTAAGAGTGTATTGGGGTACTCCTGTAAGTCAGACCTAAATTAACACTTTGCTGAAAGGGAGGATGTGGCTGAACAGAAAAGATACCACCTTGACTTTGCGTATGTATCCTGGAACGAATCCAGAGCTGCAAGTAAAATGCAGGTGAAAGCACAGTGAGGCTCGAGACCAATATCCAAGCAAATTGGGGAAAGCGCACTGGCCTCCTTACCACGAGCTCGTTGTGAAGCATTAGTAATTCCTACACCCCTTGAAACCAGGTGGATGATGTTTGAATTGTTGTGCCTGGCAGAAGAAAACAGAAAGTTGTTTTCTGGAGAGAAAAATGCAGTGTTCAGGAAGGACAGAGTGCACCGTGGTCCCGTGGATTTTACTGCCGGGGGCCAACGGACAATTTTCCTTTGCTCAAAGTATCTTCACCGTCTTTATGATCTGTGACATATGTGCTTGTCTGCTGTCCTGTATTTTGCATCAAAACCTGATTTTGTAATGCAAAATTTGGAGGAGTTAATGAGTGAGCTACCAGAACTCTTTGCCCGTCTGCAGACAGGAAGAACCGAGAGGCAAGTCGCCTTGTTTCTCTCCTAGTTTATGAAGTTCAGGTGCTGGTTGATGGGCAGCTGCAGGACACTCAGACCAGAACTCTCATTTGAAGCAGAGCTCTGTGAAGATGTATTTGAATCTCCAAAATGGAGACAAAATGGAGAAATCTCAGTGTATGCAGTCAGGCAAATGCTGCAGTGCATATTTGGGGACCAGCAAAAATACTTGCCATTAAAGTAATTAGTAATAAGTAATGGTATCTCCCTTCTAGACACAGTAATATAGAATGCTAACCAAAATTTGTATTTTATGTTTGTAATTCTAACCTACTACTTTAATGCAAGTACTATTTCTGTCATTTTTATGTGGAATAATCATATCAGCAGTTCTGTCAATTAAATTCAAGTGGTGTAAGCAAGCAGAGGCACCTTTAAAAAAAAAAAAAGAAGTCTTGATGTGGAGAGGCCAG
>NW_010422703.1:26998-81229 GCF_000710305.1 Buceros rhinoceros silvestris | reverse complement strand
ATAAACTGGTATCCACATCTACTCACGCTTTACTTCATGGTTCAGACAGCCAACAGCACTGTAGGTGAGTGAGAAATAAATTGGTGGCTTCTGTCAGGTGGACTCCTGGGTATCAGGAACCGGACTGAAACTACTTAATTTCATGGAGCATGGCAAACTAGTTGGTCACTGAATGACAGAATATTGCTGCTTGAATTGTTAACTCTATGTAAGCATTACAGGGTTTTATAAATTTCTGCTCCTTTCTAGTTTTACCTCTTAGCTGGAGTGGGTAAGTGAAGTATTTTTGAGGGCCTCTGTAGTCATTTTGTCTTTTGAACATTTCCAAATGTACTTCTTCCTATGGGCTATTGAAGACCTGTGATTTGTGGGTTATAGTGTTCTCCTGGTCAGCAAAACTGTCACGGGGTCTAAAGACAGGACTGTGATCTGTATCAGCAGGGTTAACTTTCCATTAACTTTCTGTGACTAGAACGTGTCTTTGATTATTCTGCATTATTCCTTTGTACAAAATAAGGACATTCTTCGTGTATTTTAGTTTCAACAGAACCAGACTGTCACTGACCATCAGTTTTTGCATGCATATACTCTCTCCTTCCTGGCAAGGCTTTGGGCCCAGATTCACAAAAGGATTAGATGCCTTAAGTGGGACTTAAGTGGGATTTAGGCATTGAAAGCCCAAACTGAGATCCTCAATATCCCCATTGAACTGCCACCTAACCTTAGAGGTTGCCTAACCTCTGTGAGTGCCTACGTTTTCAATATCCAGCTTTCCCAGGTGGCCGGAGATCTGCTTTGGATGTTCTCAAGCACTTCCATCCTGACAAGGTTGAGCCTCTCTGCTCCCATCTTTCCCCCTACGTCCCAGGCTTCAGAAAACATGAGCTCCTCTTGCAAAACAGTGGATTTCTGTGTGCGATGTATCTCCCTTTCTCCAGCTGTGTCCTTGAAGGAAGGGACCCTTCAGTAGCTTTCTTTCAGAAGCAGCCTGGGAACCTTGAAAAAGTTATCAAAATGAGGAAATTGGAGTATCACTGCTTGAACATGTAGGTCCTAGAGAAGCAGAACTCCAGATGTGTGTGGTCTTTGTTGTCTCCTCTTAGCAGTCTCAAACTGTTCTCTGCTCCGCAGTGGCCGCTCATGAATTTGCTGGCACTGCACAAGACACGGGAGTAACTAACAGGGCTGAGGACTCTGTTGCACAGGCAGAACACCTGAAGGCTGGGTACTGGGATGTGAAATTATTATTGCCTCTAGAGGTTTTCTTGGAGCATCCAGGCCCTGGTGTTTTGTAAGAACAGCTTTGGAGGAAGCACTTGAGGGGGAAAAGAACTCTTTTCTGCAGGAAGTCGTTTAGGGTTTCCCCTGACTCTGTGATATATGGCAGATATTTTGGTTTTTTTGAAAGCTAGATTTATTGGCGTGTTCCATATGTGCACCCAGAAATAATAATCACTTTTTTAGGGCTTCAGTCTCAAGAATTTCTGGAGCTGAGGCTGGATTGATAGCTCTCTCACTCTGTGGAGGCCAAAGCAAATAATGTCTTGTTAGTAGCTGAGTAAGTGGTCCTGTGCCATCACTTATTTCTCAGCTGTACTCGTGACATTTCGTGTGTTCTCAGCCATGTCTGTTGTTTGTTTAAATCCCGCTCAGTTCCTTGATTTATCAGTTTTCTGTAGACTTTTGTTCGAGTAGTCCCAAATGCTATCCTATTTCAAATAGATGCATCCTTATCAGCAAATAGTCTTTCATTGTTAACTTTAACTCCTTCATGTAACTCTGCGTATGTTCACTTTGACCTCCTATTTTGAAAAATACTGGATTTTCTTTGTTGTTGTTGTTGTTGTTTTGAGGGCAATATTTAGGAAATCTGTTAGGGTTTCTCCTGAGTCATTCCCTCTTTTTATGCAAAAGTTGTAGAAGCATTTGCATGGACCTTTTCTCCACGTTAATACATAAGAACATTTTTCTTTTTCCTTCCTCTCCCACCCGCCCCGAAAGAGAGAACGTTTTCTCAGGGAGTTCCTAGTTTTCTAATTTGTCACAGAGAGCTAGACTGTGTGCAACCTTAGTATTATTTATTGCTGCTTTTTAATGATTTACGTACATGCATACAATCCTGAAAACAACACAGAACGTAAAACATACTTGTGTAGAGGTAGAGCCTAGGAACTGAAAATTTAGAAACTGCAATTAGAAAAAAAACTATATATAGTGAATAAACTTAACATGCAGTAACAAGTGCTATGTATATTCCTTACACAACCTAAATGTGTTTATATTGAGGTAGCTAAAATTTGTAGGACTATGATAATGACATCTTAATAGCTAAGAATATTATTCCTGTATTTTTAAAACTCATGCAAGGAGATCTTGTATTGTAATGGAAAGTATATGTTATAAATTGATCTGTAACTTTCAATCCACTAGCTTTATGTTTTCAGAATTGCATGCTTGAATTATTATACATCTGTTTTGGTGTTTTCATACATGCAAACATTGGCTCCAAAGCCCACCTTTCATAATTTCATTTGTACTTTTGAATTATTTGTCACATAATCTCACTGTGGCATTTCAAGGACAAAGAGTTTCATAAAATTTGTTAAGGGCAGTCTTGTGAGTGTTCCTGTCTTGCTGTTTTACCTCTTTTGCGGCAGAAGATCTGCTCCTGGACCTCCATGAAGATACTAAGACATTACACAGAGTGACAAAACTGAGCACTGATTAAGTGTAGCAAGGTGTATTAGGCTTATATACCTATACCTAATATTAGGTATACTTTATATTAGGTATAATGCTTTATATTTTAAAGAAAGCCATTGCTGGCTGATTGCAGGAGGGAGCTGGTGTTGTGAGTGTTAAATCATCATACGTAATGAATGTATGACTGTTGTATGGAACCCATTTTAGGTATAGGAAATTCAGCGAATAGTGTGCCTTGGTGGTTGCCAGATCACTTGCGTGCTTGCTAAATCCTATATACAGCGCTTCCGTTTGCTGGGTTACTCACTGAGCTTTTAATAGTCAACTTAATTTTAGTTAAGCTTCAGTTTAGTAACTCTCACAATTAGTGGAAAATATTGCCAGCATTCATCTGGTAAACATATTACATACGATATGCATATGCACAGCACACGCAGAGGGAAAAGATAATAGATCGATCCTGATGGATCTCATCGTGACTAGCTTTTCAGCATAACTTACAGAACCTTTTAATTATTGGAGGTAACCTTGCAGAAAATTGGGTCTTGAGTTTGCACCTAGGAGGAAGTTTGGTCTCCCTTGCTCGCCATTGCTTCCCTGTACGACAGCGGCTCTGTGCACTGGTGTCCCCGGCTACCTGTCAGGCTGCAGGCTTCACGTCAGCGTCGGTGCCGTGCTGCTGCTGAGGTGAGAGGAGAGCCATCGGAAAAGCAAGAGGTCTTGTTTTCAGGGCAAGGTTCTGAGCCTTGTCTTGCTTGTTTGCTTTGTCTCTCTGAAAGCAGCTGAGGTCCAGAAGGCAAGTCTGCTGCTTGACTCCTTTAAGGCATTTTTGAGGGCTGTTTTATGGGTACTAGTAAAGCACTACAGGTGAGAATTTTTTGTGCTCATATAAAATGGAGATACGAGTTCAGCCAGCCAGAGAGTGTCCTGTGAAATGAAATACTGGGGACGATAACTGTAACTAAGGATTAACTTGGAAATAAAGGCAAAGGTACAACGACCAAATGCAGCAAGAGAGTGTTGTTCCTTTTTTGCCAAGTGAATAGGTTCGAATGTGTCTGGCTGACATTGCTGGAAAAGAAGGGTCTGCATGTTCTCACAGGACAGACACTACAAGGACAGTTAGAGTAGTGTCTTGCCCTGTCAACAGTGCTCATTTCTGAACTAGCATTTCTCAGGCCCATAAATAAAATACCCAAAATGCAGGGGTCTGACAAAATAAGTAGAAATTGTACAACAGTGGAGGCACAAGGATGTGCGCTGGCCTTATCAAAATTGTGTACCCCGCTCACAAGTAAATGCCGCTTACTCCTGTGTGGAACGGCATTCTGGAGTGCGTGTGCTGATCCGGTCCGTTGGGCTACAGGTCACCTGCCTTGTGTGTGCAGGGTCCTACCCTGTTAGAAATACACTGATTTAAGTAAAGGCAATAATATTTTTTGCCATAGAAACCTAATGTAGAAGAGGTGAGACTGGCAATAGGACCTTCTCGAGTTGGGTGAAGAACAGGCAGCAGAGAACTCTGATATATAGGAGGACGTAGGTGAGTGAGGATCTTTGTGTATGATACCATTCCAGCAGTATGGAAAAGTGTACAGAATGAAGTCTTGGCTTTGCTGAGACCAGTGGGAATCAGTCTCGATATCGTCGTAGATTTTGTGGTACTCTTCTCATCATCAACAGAAACCTCAGTACAGACTTCAGCAGAATTCTCACCATGATGTTGGGTTTGATCTTTACAGGAAAGGTATCACTGGTAGTAATATTACAGAATAAAAACATACTGCCAGAGACAGGGGGTTTAAAGCTTTCTATTTTATATTTTGACCCTGTTATTTTGAGTGATGCCAGCGCAGAAAGGGAAATGTCTCGGGCTTTTTGCAAAGCAGGGCAAGAATTTTTTTTTCCCTGTTTTTTTCCAGTTACAGAAAACTGAGGTTAAGATTTTGGATGTTAGTCATAAGAGGCCTCAAAAAAGGAAAAATACCTACCTTATAGGAATATTTGTTTGTTTGTAAAATTTGTGAAGAACTTGACAGAAAGGAGCCATGAGAAATTACAGGCAGTTATTTCTCTGTGACACAAATCTGTATTTAGGCTTCTGATAGTCTCCTTTATTTATAACAAAATCTTTCAATCTCATTGCCAACATGTTCAGCTATCAAAACCAATGTGATAATGAGGACAGAGGATAGGTCACAAGACTGCAAATACGTGTGAGGAGATGGTGAGCTTAACCTACCAGGTGAAAGAAAGGTTAGTACAGCAACTGCATGAGCACTTCAAAGCATGCACCTAGTTTGCTGCACTAACTCAATTATCCATGCTATAGATATGTTTGACAAACATCTCCATAGCCCAGATACTGTTACTTCTCAGTGGGAAATAGCAGAGAGCTTCTGTTTGGTTGCCAGTTGACCAAATCCTTCCTTCTACTTCCTTGCAAGGCTCTTTTCAAGGACTTTCCCTGCCTCTTTGCTCATTTGATGAACAGATAGTTGCCCTTTTCTTTTTAAGGGTGGAAAATATTGTAAGATGGGAATGATGCAGAGTAAGGGATGGATGTAAACTGGTTTTTAAGCAAGTCTCATGAGGATTTAATCAAACACTGCCTGAGCCAACCAAAAATAAGCTTTTATCACTCATGCTGAGTCCACTATATTCTAGTGTTAGCCCTACTTCTCAGCAAGCATCTTGCATCCTCCGTGTAATACTGCAGGGTGTTTTTGAGCGTCCCAGTGTTGTTGACTTTCTCCACAAACAGTGCGAGCTGAAATGTAAAGAGGCAGGATTACCCCAGCACTTCCCACCGCACAGAAATGCAAGCTGGTGCCCTGTTCTTTGACACTAAAACGTGGCCTGCTGTTGGCAAGCTGTGGCCTTTAATAGGCAAAGACCGTGGGGAACCTTTCAACTTTTTAGTCTATCTGCTTCTGCAAAGACTGTTACGCAGGGAGGTACAGCTTTTAAACGTGGTCATTTTTAATTCCCATCGCTGGAGTCTGGCTGACAGATCGGGAGTGCAGAGGGTAGGAGTGGGCTGAAAAGACAAGCTGAAAACACAGGATGTACACGTGCATTAAAATAGAGCAAAACAAAAATAAGTGATCTTAGGTGAACACAGAAGGGATTTGGTTTAGGGCCACTCTTAACGCCTGGTTTCGATGACCTGTGGTGAAAATCATTAGCTTAAAAAGATGCTATTTATGTGTCCTTTGGACTGGGTTTACGCAAACTCATCAGCCAGCAGTTCTAACTGGAGAGAATGGAGGTAAGTAACTTTTTGGTATATTTTTTCCTTTTTATTCTGAACAATACTATTTTTGTTGCAAACCTTAAAAAAATAGCTTTGACATGCGTTCTTTTTCATACACCGTTTATATCAGCTACCTCCCTGGTTCAGAAGCCCATAGACAACATATATGCTAAATATCATTTGTTCAACAAAGACTTAAAAATCAGAAATGTGGTTCCATAGGTAAATCTGGAATTTATCCGCTGTTTTTTGAGGTGTTACTGTGGATTCCCACCTTTGTAGCTGTTTGTTGACAGAGTAGTTTTCTGATTCGAGGATGCAGGTGAATGTCGGTAAGTTTTATTGACTCACTTTGCTCTCCATACTGATTTTGACAAGTCAAACTGGAAGCAACACTTTGAGCTTTCAAATTTTTATTTGTTCTGTGTTGGCCATTTGAATTTCTTTAATGAAACCCTACTTCTGTGATAATTTCTGCAAGCTTGTCTTTTCTGGAGGAAAGTATTGACTTTTCCCTATTTCTAGCAAACTCTTAATGGTTTTATCTTTGTTTCCTCTGTCATAATAATTTTTATTTTGTCTTGATCGTTAAACCTATTTTATCCTTTATACATGGAGGGGAATAAAAATATTGAGAAGAGGCATTTATAGTTTGACTGTTGTCTGCTTTCCTACTGTAACTGGAAGGAGGATTGCATCTTACATGAAGCATTACTTACACGTGTAGTAGTAGCTAGAGTAGCAGAGGTGCATGGTGAGCTATTATTTTTAAACACAGTGTTTGAAACAAGGTATTAGAAGCAATCAGCGTATAGAAAATCAAGGAAAAGCTATTCCTTTGATGCACGCATGAGTCTTTCCTTGTCAACTGTAAGAGGAGCGTGCTCATACCTGGGGGTAGTGATGTAGCCTAATGAAAAGAGCGAACGCCTGGCAGCCAGGGGGTGGGCTGTGTTCTGGCTCTTCTCCAGTGCACACACCTCTGTAAAATATTTTGAGATTTCTGGATGAAAAGCGTTGTAAAAGACCTAAGTGTTATTTAAGCCTGCTTAGTTAGGCAGTAGGCTTTAGTCTGTGTTATTTTCTGATTCGTGTGTTACATAAAACTGCTAGGAGAGCCTTTGTTCTCATACACTGGCTTTTTCCTCAGGCCTCTTTTTTTCTGCTTTAATCACATTATTGGGTGGTGAAGCATCCAGCAGCTACTGGTGCAGTAGCGAGGTGCATAAATAACAAACATATTAAACTGTGAGCAACAACTAGGTTTTCGGACAGCTCTGGAGGACCACTGACCCTTTCAGTGGGTTACTGTGGGGAGATGGCAGGTACGTGGTGCCCTGTGGTTGTCCATGTAGCTGGTGCTTCTTTGGTGTCCTGCAATGTGCTTCCTATCCTGTTCTGCTAAAAGGCCACTCTGTCTTCTCTAAACAGTGACAGGAGACTAATGGGTGGCTTCAGAGTCCCATTGATGACAGATCTGTATTTCTGGATTTAGTAGTATTATGTGCCACTTGAAAACAAGCTCTAGGGCAGGACTGCCAAGCCGCCACCATCACAGAATGATCTTTCATGCTGCGGAATGTAAGGCCTGCAGCAGACCCCTCCTCTCTGCTGGACTATGTGCAGAAGACCTTTTCGAGAAGCACATGCTGCCCAAATACTTATTTTGCCCTTTCCTCTGGGATGAAGGCAGCAGGCTGGATTTCTCCATACCAGTATGTAATAGCTCACTTAGTACAAGAAACATGCAGTGTAGCTGGAGAACCCTCCTCTAAGAAATGTCTAACTGCAGGTGAAGATTTCTAAAAGCGGATCACTAATCTGGAAAAAATGTATGTGTTGGGTTAAAGGCAGTCTCTGAGCTGCAGATAGATGGATGTTGGGAAAAGTAGTCAGGGGAATTGTCACTATACGCCTGCCCCATGACCTTCACTAAGCGTGTGCTGTTCGCCACTGTCCCAAATAAGCCCATAAGCATCAATGGCCCTTTGGTTTCATTTGCTGTGGCTGTTCTAGATACAGCAGAACACAGATGGCGGTGAATACGTATGGGTGTGGATAGCTGAGTGGACATTCACTGTGGAATATATAGCAGTGGGGACATTAACTACGGCTCTTCATAATCCCTTTTCTGACAGTTTCTCTTAGAGTTAGTTTTTCTTCTGGCAGCGTATGAAAATGCTGCCGCACTTTGTGCTTGAGAGTCAAGTAAATTCAATGAGGTTATTTCTCTCTTGTTGCTCTTTGGGTGTCTTCTGTAGCAAGAACTTGAACTCCTGCAGTTCTAACCCTGTATTTGTAATTCAGTGTGTATGGTCACCAGAATGCCATGGGGTTATTATTATTATTTTGTTTAATTTACTTCTTGGCTAGTCCACAGCTGTGAAAATAAGGCCAGGCTGTGACAAAAAGAGATGACCTAAAGCTGATGTTAAATAAATAGTCTCCTATGGCAGCAGAAATGGAGTGGACCCTTGCAGTTTTAATGTCTCACAGAGGGGGGATAACACTTCCCTTCGGTGTGGAATGTGAATGTTGCCTTTAGGAAAGGCAGAACGTGATGTTAATCTTGTGACACGGTGATTTTACCTGCTCGTTTTTAAGGGGCTGTCCCACCTCTGACATCAAGGAGTTTCTCCAAAATATTATTTAGTTAATTTGAAAACATTATTGTCTCCAAAATACCCTTGTCTACAATTTCTATGGAGTCTACAGAGGCTTGATGCTTGATGGATTTTTTTTCTCAAGCACCTGCTTTCTTTGCCTAGCTCAGTTATGCAGCAAGGTTGTTTTTACAGCACTAAGAAGTGAGCAATATATTCCATATGCCACCCAGCTTTGTAAAGAATCCTGCTGATGACAATTTCACAGCTGCTGAGAAATAGGCCAAGCCTTCCCTATAAACTGACAGTAAGGAAAAGAATATCTATTCCATTGGGACTGGCCGTGCCTCCTCCCCAACTTCTTCCCTCTTGAAGGAAAATGCTAGCACTTCCCAACTATGTAACAGCAGATGGTGGCAGAAACTGATTTCCAGTGCAAAGCCATTTGGTCAGGAAGTATCAAAAAATGTTTTGGAATTGTGAAAATAAATTCTTGGCTGCTGGGCTACCAGCAGCCTACTAGAAATGAGATGTGAAGCAACTGCTTACAAACTCAAGCGCCTGCCTGGCCCTTAAAGAAATGGCTTTGGTGAAACATTTTAGAAATTAAAACCTTTGTGTCTGTAGGGTCCGGACTTCAGAGCATTCTTTGTGTTGTGGGTGCTGTAAGAATTAGATTCTCCATTTCTGGATGCCGAATGCTTGACCAACTACCAAGAAAGCAGCCTTCAAAATATGCAGAATGACCTCCAGCTGAGGCAGGCTTAATATAGCTCCTACTGGCCTAGTCAGGTGGAACCTTCCAGTTTGGCTCAGCCGATTTGCTGCGCACAGACCATGAAAGTCCCAGGGCTCTGGTAACATACAGGGACACAAAATTAATGCGGGAACAGCACAGGCCGCTATGCTGAAGGGTCATGTCTCGTAAGCTGTGTGCGTCTGGGAGCTGCTGGACGCAGCAGGCTCCTTTGGTGATTTCTGTAGCTGACCAAATGTGCCTCTTCAGAGAGCACTTTGAGAAATAGAACGTGTTTCTTCTTCCAAGTGTGCCATAGATGTCTGTCTGTGCCACGGCTCTGAAATAAACAGCAACATGTTTTTCCCTCCAGCGTTTCCACTGCGAGTCTTAGCTGCTCATAGCGCCGTACATTGAAAATGGTTTGAGAGAACTTCCCAGAGATGTGGGACACAAATGATACTTGCTGAGCTGTCTTGTTTTATCCATTCTGTAACAAATGTATACCAAATTATACGGTAATGTCATGTCACCAGAAACACAGAGCAGATGGAAGTATCTTTCCACATATTGACTCATGTTACTCTGATGAAAGGAATTTGTTTCTCTCCTTCTGTCAAGCCTGCTACCCTCTGGCAAAGGATGCAGCCCTCAGCGAGGAGAACTTTACCAATAATGTTCAAGTGACCATCTGATTTAAATGCACTACCATCGGCAGATGTAGTCAGTCTGCATCAACAACTGCTTAGAGTAGCCAGTCCTGTGTGTAATGTTTGTGTAAGATAACTTACACCAAGTAGTGCTCTGCCAGGGTGAGGGGACCTCAGGGAGTTAACCCTCGCAGAAGTAAATATTCAGCTTTTGTAGGAAACCTTCAAGGCCCAGATATTTGCCCCTTTGGAGACTAACGATAACAAAGCAAGTGCAGGTCTCTTGTCTGTAGAAAAGTGACACCCCCCACAACACCGGTTGTAAGTGCTGTGTGGTGTTAGCCACCAAAAATATGGCTTGCAAACTTCCAGAGAAATCTTAACAACTAACTGTGAGTGACTGAGGAGCAGATACCCTCTGTATTTCTGATTGTTGTGAGTGGTGTTTGAGTTGATGAGATTCTCGGATCGAAACCACGTGAAACCAAAGTCAAAAGGGAGTCAGTGTAATCATTAACTGACTCACCTTCTGGATGTGACAAGTAATGAACCAGTCTGAACTTGCCTGGAGCTTTCTTTGGGACAATACCCCCAGGGAAACCCTCTTTCGCTCAAGTGAACCGTTATCAAATGGGCCCTCTGTTTGCCCCAAATGCCAGCTCTTTTCTGTCTTGTCTCTAACCACCTGAGGACATGTAACTGCTGAGCTCAGCATCCCAGCCAACGTTTGCATCTCGGGGCTTGAGTACAGGATAGCAAAATCCCCCACACAGTCCTTTTCACAAAAATTGTGTATGCTTTTTGTTTGTTTCTTTTTTTTCTTACTAGCCTGCTCCCACAACCAGCAAAACATTTTATCTGCCCGCTCTGGGATTTTCGCATTTGCAAACCTCTTTAACCAGCATTTGGCTCTTTCCACTTTCTTACTTCGATTTGGATGACTGCCTGGAGCACCTGCTAATGGCCTGGAGCGTTCAAGCCGAAATTTCCCGTTTGTGTCCCACCCGCACTCAGACTGTTTGTTACCTGCCTTCTGGAGCACCTGCTGCAGGGTTTGGGCTGGAGAGCCTGCTCTCTGCCCGCTCTCAGCAGCCCTCCTCACAACGCCGGCTCTCCTCAGCTCTGTCCTGCTCTCTCCCCTGCTCTCCATAGCCCGTACTTCAGCTTCGCCGTGGTCTTCCAGGTAACATGGGTGTTGTCCTGCTTGTTCTAACGCTCGAGTGAAGAGTGGGATTTCCCCCAGTACGTAGGAGCAAAGGAGGTGCAGAGGTAATCGGTCATTTTGGTTAACCTGAAACCTTCACTGCGGCATTTGCGAGACTTTGACAATTTTTTAAAAAGGTCTTTATGGGGAGGTCGTGAAATTGCCGAAATCAATGAACGATCTACAGTCAAATGCTTGTAGATCAGTGGTGGTCAGGGGCTGAAGGGCAGTTTGGTGTTCAGACATGCAGGAACCGGCATTGCCACTTTCCAGACAAGGACCGAAAGAAATGCTAGAGGCCCAAAGGACAGTCCTCCCTTTCTCCTGCTCCTGCTGCTCTTTGAGGATCTTTTGTATGCTTCTCCAGGTGGTTGTACCTCGATGCCTGAACATAGGGAAGGCTGTTAGCATTAGCTCTACAGGATGCATTTCATGTACTGCCCTGGCAAGGGACAATCCCAATGGAGGCTTTCAGAGGTTGCAACTTCCAACAGGGAATTTTCTTTCCGTTCTGCCTTGGGAGGCATTAGCCTTTCCCGGAGTGTTGGTCTGTGCGCAGGGTATAATTTACACGGACCTTCCCTTTCCAAAAAGGTGTTTGTTTTCTCTGTTAGAAGAATGCTGTTAACAGCTACAGAAGCAGCTTACACTTTGGCTTCCCACCTGGGTTTGTGCCTAAGTTAACTGCTGGTCCCTTCACCAGCAGGATCATCCACTTCCCCCACGAGCTATATTCCTTAATACAGCCACTCTGTACCTTCCACCTTCCCCATTAGTGCTGTATGGGGTATCCCCCAGGAACCAGAGCATCTCTCTATGTGCCTGGGCTGCAAACTGTGGCTTGTCCACACCAGTGACATCTGCTGTTGCAGCACTGGGCAGGGCAAGGGCTGGTTTTTATCTCCTGGCTTTCTTTGGTTGCCTCAAAATAACCCTAATTAATTTTGTGGAGAGTTTAGTTTGCTCCCATGATGGGATTGCTCTTTGTGCAGATCTCTTGCATGCTATATTTAGGTATGGTTTTTGGAACACCATGTGACCCGAATCAGATAACTTCTGAACTACTAATCATGTCTTTGACACCGACTCCCTCCATGGCTTTGGGGCATTTTACGGTTGTTTTCTTACATACGGAATGAAAATAGGTATATTAATCTGCCTTGTAAAAGCTGCTGCCAGGATTAACAAGTATGTAAGACATCGGTTTAAGCTAAATTTGCTTTTATGATTTCTGCTGTACTCAGTTATATTGTTTCTTATAAGTTTAACTTCAGAAAATGTTTCTTTACCATCTTAGCTTTTCATGACCCTGTTTCACTGTTTTAAAAGAAAGAAATAAGTTTTTTCTCTGTTTGTAGATGAAAAAAGGGCAGAGAGAAAAACCCTAAATGTCATTTCCTGCCCCACGCAACTTTTCTTCCTCTGTTTACTAGTTGGTCAATGCATGTAGATGAAAAGGCCAAAACGTTGACCTGAACTCTTTTCCCGCATGCTGGCTACGTCCCTTTTCTTAACAGGGGAAGTTAGTTATCTATTTGTTTTTTTCCTGATTCTTCAAGTTACGCAGCCTGACTTGCATCCTGTCATCATCCACTGCTCGAGGCCACTCAAGCCCTGGAGGAAGCCACATCCAGCGTGGTTGGGGTTTGAAGCCTGTCATCCATTTCAAGGCATCATCTCTTTGTTGCTCATGTCCATAATTGGGCTTTCTGTGTCTTGGCTACTTCTGCAGGGAGCTGTGGTATTGGTATTTCTTTTGGCTTCACCTTTTTTTTTTTTTTTTTCCCGACCCCTTAAAGGCCTTTTGATAGGCAACTGGACCAAAAGGTCTTTTTGGCATTCAGTACTTAGAAAGAAGCTTGCTTTGACCAGGAAGTTGGTCAGATAAAAAAATAGGAGAAATTATGGGAAAACTTCTCATCCTTTAGGAAAGAGCAGATGAAGAAGAGGAGAATTCTTCCTTATTGCAAAGCAAATTTATTAAGTCTAATTATAAATAGTAGCTTTTTTTCCTTCTTTCCTTTTTTTAAATATTCCTTTGGAATTAAATCCTTCGCCCAAGTGCGTATTCTTTCCCTCCTGCAATAGCAGCAAAAAGCAAAATAATACATATAACAATAATCAGCTTTGAGAAAAACGCAGATAATGAAATTCTGCCAAAGATTCTGCAATATATGTCTGTCAGAGAAAAAAAAAAACAACAACATTCTTATATTTGAATCTCTGAAATGTAACTGCACCAGACTATTTGGGGAAAATTTGTTTGAAGATGTATTACGTTCCACGATCAAATGGAAAAAATGGCACCTGTCATCATATTTAGAAAACAGCTGGGTAACATGGCCAAGTGCCACCGTCTCTTTTCACATGGCCTTTATGCTGAAACCATCCAAGCTCCATTCTCAGCAACTGGAGAAACCCCGTGCCTTTAAATGGTTACAGAAACATCTACTTAGGGGCCAGCTCTTATTGCAGCAAAGCCTGCTTCTGCTGCTGCTAATTAGCGGTTAATGGATTATACTTTACTTTTATAAGCAACCCAGCAGGCACTCTTCTATAGTATTTTTCAGCTATTTTTGGTAGAAGATATATGCAATCGTGTTGCTCTCCATGCCTTCAATTTTGAGCATGCAGAAAATATTAGAAAGAAATCTCCATCTGAGATTATTTTAGCACTCAAATGCTTAATTTAAATCTGATTAAGCATTTCCTACATGTATTTTCTTTTATTTAATATCTTAGAAAAACTATAATGGGTTAATTGCCCTAGCTGATGTAGACTTTGATGCAGAATCTCCTAAATACAAGCATATTGTTAATTAAAGTATTTATATATCCAGTGAAAAGCCCCCCTTTTCTTTTTACATTTGCAAACACAGCTCCAATACGTATTCATTTAGGAAAAAATGTTCCAGCTGAACACGGTACAGGTACATGCAGAAGCTTAGATGCTTCAGAAGGTGGACGGTTTTGTAAAAACTAACAATTTTTATACTTGCTTTGAAATAAAATAGCAATGACATTGTAGCAGTAAAGATTGCAATGCTCTGTGTGCATGTGTGCACATATATATGTATACGCACTATATATATAGTATGTATGTGTCAGAGTACATATACAAACCTGTGCACGTGCACATATATCTATGTTTCATAAAGAGATACATTTATATAGGTTTTAACTGGAAGATTTTACTATTTCTCAGGGAATTAATTTTGGTGCTGGTTTCTAGCAGGAAACCTAGCTCACTGCGATGGCCTTTAAACTTGCGCTCTTCACTCAGGCCATGCTTCCAGTAGGACAAGGTCTAACACTGGTTAGACTGGAACAGGAGGGGGAGCTCTCACTGCACCAGCCAGGAAGGGGGAGGACGAGGTGCCCAAACGAAAGAGGGGGAATGACTACCAGCTGCAGGTGAGATGTGCCCTCACACTGCTTCCTCTTACTGTGGACACTTGACCACAGTGGAGAACAGGGATTCTCCATCCCTTACATCAGTAAAACCAAAAAAAAAAAGGGTTGGCTCAGGTGGTAAGCAATTCCAGGTTATATTCGTGGCTTGTGGCAAAGAAAGTGCCACCTGCAAGGCTCCCAGTTTGAAAGCACATTTATATGCACATACATATGCACATACATATGCAGACATATATCCTGATGGGGCACCGTGCTTGTTAGCTACAAGATAGGCACTGCACTGGTATGGTCGTGCTCATTGAAGGCAGTGAGTTCCAAAATGCTGTCCAGAAAAAACGTGGAAAGTGGTATTAATTTTACACAGCAAGTACTAAGAAGAAACAGAAGGGAAGAAAAAGGAAGGGTTGGATAGTTATTATGTGAAATAACTCCCTTGGTGTGTTGGGACAAGGGCAACTTACTTTCTGTCCTGATTTTTGAGTAGGGTGGGTTTGGGCTTTTCCTCTGTCATGTAACATCCCAGCGGAGGAGGTTGGCTGTGCATGGGACAAAGTGCTGTTTTTTCGCTGCCCTGATAGCCCCTGCCTGTGCTGTAGGTGGGGAGCAGAGGGATGTCTGCTGGGCAGGACCAGGCCCACCTTGTTCCTGGAGCAGGTCCTCACTGTTTATTCCACTTCCCATTCTATTTTTTTCGGGATGGTGCAGCAAGAGGCTACCCCTTCCTTTCTTGAAAGGAGTCTGTAGCCAAGCCTCTCTCAAATTATTTCATGTTTGCTCACTTGTAATCAACTGAAGCTAGTCTGACATGCTCAAATGTGCTGTTGCATTTCCCTTAAATAATGTGAAAATCAAGAGATTCCAGTATTAACTCTTCGGTTTTTTTTTCCTCTAAAAAGAGGACCATCCTCCCTTGAGTCTGCAAAAAGCTCTACTTTCTTCCAAACCTTCTGCAGAGGTAAAGTCTATCTTTTTGCTGGCACTTTCTTATCACAGTGCATTATAAATGCAATTTGAGGTGTACAAGGACTGCAGGATTACCCTCCCTGCAACCTCTGTCTGAGGTGTCAAGTATGTGGCTCCTTGGAGCTACATTTCTGACCTCCACACCAAAGTGGTGTGACACAAAGACTGAGACACACTCCAGTTCAGTGATAGCATCCTGAGATCTGCATCAGCCAGAGCTCTGGGATGACTTTTGCCCTCCGTAGTTTCGTCCCTTGGCAGGCGGAGCCAGGGCAGGGTAAGCCAAGCTTTGCAGAGGGTGAGGTTATTGCAGAGAACTTCATCCAGAAGCGTAAAGCTCCTTCAGGCAGTTTGGTCTGAGTTCTTAGATGGCCAGTGTGGGAAGTTCCCCATAAAAGCTGAACCTTGATGTTGGCAGCCAAGACAGATTCAGAAGTTTTGGGAACATTTATTTTCTTCTTTTTAATTATGTGAAATGGAGGAGACCTGTGAATAGGGTATTTTTAGATTGTACCTTCAAATATACAGTATCATAGTATGGCAGTAAATTAAAATTCTTATCAAATCCTTTTTTTTTCCTTAAAGAAATGTACTGTAACTCACAGTGGAATGTTTGATGAAGAGCAGCCGCTCTGCACAGAAATTCCTCTATTACAACTAAATTAAACATCACTGGTGGCTCTCATTTAGATGAACCCTTTTGGAAGTTCTTTTTTTAAAGTTAGTGGATTGGACTTCTAATTTTAACTCTTATGATTTATAATTAGAAACATTTCCAAACTTGTTTACAAACACCTGCACTTGACAGCATGTGTCTGCAATTTTAGAAGGACTCACTTGTCACTTTCAATGGGAGTTGAGAGGGCATCTGAGTTCTTTGTGTTTGCACAGTTAATTTCAGGACATTGGAACAAAAGTGCATTTTTAAAAATAAGGTTACAAATATGCGATGTTTTGCGAGAGGGTTGCATGCACCTAATCGGCACATAGGTCTTACTGACTAGCTGCGGGTTATTTCAAAGTCAGGAGGATTGTTAGGTAGCGGTCGTTTGGAACAAGACTTAAACTGGCACCCAAAGGAGGAATTCCAGGAACTAATTTTAGCAGTTGGGTCTCTTGATTGGAGAAGATGGTTTACAGGTTTCCTGTATTTATCTCTTCTTCAAACATACTACTTTCTTGCCAGCCGCCCTTCAGGAGTTATTCAGAAAGAGTTTAAAATGGCTTTTGAATAAATCATTGCGTTGTTTTTTCATACCAAGCTAGAAGGATGTTGCTGAATGTACAGTGAAGCAACAGAGCGTGGATCCCCTCGAGCTCGGAGTGGGGCGTGTGTGTTACACAAGCCTGTATGCAACTTGTTTGCAATAGGGTGAATGTCATGCTTTATTACTCATTGGTCAAGTATATAATCATGTTAGAGGTAATCAAAATACTTCATTAAAAAAATCCTTTGGCTCCTCAATATGCTCTTCACACCTGAGTTTTACTGCATCACGTAGGTTAACAATGTCGCTTATCAGTTTGTGGTATTGTAGGAAAGATTATCCTCGCTAAAAGTTGGTTCTGCTGTGTGGGAGGGTGGTAGGAAGAACCCTCCAAATATGCTTCAAGGGTATGGCTGAACCAGAGGTAGTCAAAGCAGACTTAAGCAATAGTGACATAAGGTGTCCTATTGATTGCTTTATGCTCTTGTTGTTACTAATTAGCATGAAAAACTCTAGTTAATTAGACCAGCCTGTTTGGCTGTTGTCGTCTACTGGGAACCATGGTCAACCTTAGAGAAACTCGGATATAACAGAGGATAAGGAGGCCATGGAGCAGACCGCTTTTTATTTTCTGCTGTTTTGTTGGCCAAAAAAGCATGGACCTGGATCCGGATGAGGAATCTGTGTTAATGTCAAAGAGTCATGTCCTCGGAGGTGCTTACTCTCTATCGGTTTCACTGAGAGTTGATATAAGTGGAATTAGGCACCTAAATACCTTGGTGTATGCATGTTCTTTGAAGGTAAACCTGGAGTCCACAGCCTGTATCTTGTGCTTGACCCCACTGCAGAGCACACAGCCTGTACTCACTGGGGGGCTCTTCTGAAGCAGTTGCTTATGAGTAAACAAAGAGATAATTAAATAAAGCTTTTGGAGTACAATGTACGGGTCTGAAGAGTTGGGGGTTTCCATCTGTAAAACAGCCGTGCCTTGTAGCCGTATTTCTGAGTTCCTTTAAGGCAATATGATTTTAACAAGCATTTACTTTCTATGCAAACAGGCTTTTTTTTTTAATTAATACTTTACTTTTTTAAACTTGTAGGCTAACCAAAATTATGACGTTACTTAGTCCACAGCATAATTTCTTAGCAAATACGGCTGCAATTACTAAGTTGTGACCATATTAGGCTGTCTTTGAAAATAGCTGCAAACACAGTTTACAAGCTCCAGTGTTGTCAGGGTCCCAGATGATCAGAAATACCTGACATTATAAAAATTGCTCACAATTCAAATATGACCATGGAAATTAGACTTAAGTGGAGCTTAAAACCACTTCTCACTTAACCAGAAACTTCTGTTTTATTGTGAGTTCTATCTAGAGATAGCACTTTCCCAACTGATGTACTGAGGGAAATGCTGCTTCGTGCCGGTATTTTCGGTTTTCCTCTATTTCTGTTTGCTTGTGTCAGTTCTGTGCCCACTTTCCTAAGTGTTAATATGTAGAAATATTTCCAGAAGATTAGAGGAGGCTCAAAAGCAAGAGCTATGCAAGTATAGAAAGCCCATGGAACAATCTATCCAACAATGCCTTGGAAACATGCAAAAACCTCTCTGATCTCTCAAAAACCTCAACTGACCGTGGAGTTAGTGACAAGTTTTCTCAGATGTACCTGATAAGAAAGACAAACCTCTACGGAATATTTGTAAAGGTATCTAACCTGTGTAAACCTGGCCACTTCTTTAGTGTGAACCTGTGTGTGGAACGTATGGTGTATATGTGGAGGGATCTGTTCTCAGGATAATCTGCCTGGCTTCTATAGGGAAACAATTGAGAAAAAAATTTTTTTGGTGCATTTAAAGGGATATTGTCTTCCTCAGAAAGTGGTAATTAAGATAAAAGGAGAAGTCGTGCAAAGAAGTTAAAATCTGGTTCTTCTCACAATAACTCTCACTTCTTGTAAAAGTGTTACTCCTTGCAAAGAATCCCATGGTGTGATTGAGCAGTCTGAGCCACAGCATGCATGGTATACCCGCAGAATTTTGGAATTGAATTCGTGTCCAGGTTGCTGGGCACATGAAGGTATATTGTGTACTGTCATATGCCATGAGAGGGGAAGCTCTGGAAGGTGATATCTGGTTGCGGTGACAAATCATCCGTGGATGTAAGGTGACTGCCTGTATATTCCCAAAAGGAGTTAAGTAGGTTCCCAACTCATGAAGTCCCAGCATCGAAGTTCTGGCTGCATCCCCAGGACTGGAACACATTGTAAGTCCCTGAGGTGGAGATCCTTCACCTGCTTCTATGGTCCAGAGCTATAAACCAGTTTTGAAAAAGCCGTAAATAGCTGTAAAACATGCATTTTCCATAGGAGTAATGAAGATAAAGAGGTTAGTGACTGTTACTGTGGCCTAATGCAAATTATCTGTAGCTCATACTGATGCACATGGTTTATAATAGCAGCCGTTTGATACTTCTGAAGTAATCCCATGTCATAAAAGTATGTGGTTTTCCTTTTTAAAGAAACTGTTATGTGCCAGTTGTACCCCAGCTGAAGGCACCTAGAGAAGTGAGACTGCTTCAGGATAACCTGCACTGGTTTAGGGGACAGTTAATGATAAATTTACTTTTGTGATCTGTCTGCCAAGTATTTGTACACTAATTAAGTCCTATTTTGAGGGCAGAGCATGTGAGCTTGTAAGAAACCCTGCGTACAGGATGGGAAGGGCAGGGGGATTGTTGTCGCTAGTGAGTGCAAAATGCATCTTCTTACATAGCATCACCTAAATGTGTGTATTATTCCTAAGAAACGTATAAATCCTTTGGCTCATATGGAGGCACTTCTTGATTTGGCTCCTGGGAGTACCCGTAGCCAGCTTAAGGTGCTCAAGTGTAGAGCACTGGAGAAGAAACCGAACTGACTCAAAGCATAGTCATAGTTTTTAACTTTATATAATGTCTTTCACAATATAGTAGAAAATTACCTTTATGACTAGTGGCAGGACCTGTTGTGTAAGTAATCCAGCCACGGTGGTTTCACCTGAACCTCTCTGCGATGCAGGTCTTAGAGCAGTGCTGGGAGCAGTCTCTGCCTGGCTCCTTGGTAAGTCATTCGAGTCTATCTTTCTGTACAGTCCCTTTCCAAATTGCTGAGCAAAAATAAGGGAATTTTTCATAGAGTGCTTTAAACGAGAGCTGCTAATCAATTTTTCTTATTATTTTATGCCCTGTGATTTTTACACCACCCCCACCAGCTGGTTAATCATGCAAAAGCTGAACACTTCATTAGCCAGAACATGTTTGCCCATGGGCATTTCTGTAGTAAATTAGTTCTTTCTATTTATACAGGTAAGTCATGGCCAAAAGTCTTTAAGGTGCCAAAGGTAAGGGTTTGAATTAATTCTGAGTTTTTCATGAGAACTACGTTTAACTTTGGGTGCTGTTGATTTGAAATTACTTTTGAATTAAAGATAGCGTGGGTAAAAGAGCATTCTCAGGCTGTTCTGAAGTACATTATATCTTTCTAGCTCTGAAATTTGGCCTTTGTAGAACAGCCTTCCTTAAAAAAAAAAACCAAAACCACATGCGTGTACCCACCCGTGTGTGTGTATATGTACACAGAGGGAGATAGATGTATACATATACACACAGTATCTGCATCTACATGCAGAGACTGGGCTTGTTTGAGTGGCGTGTAGCATATTGACCAGTGTTTTTCCTTTCTTACTTTGTGCCTTTTAAACTATTAATTGAAAATATGTGGTTTGTAGATGTTTTTTTCCCCTCAAATCAAATGGTGCCCTCTGAAAGCCTAGTTTAGCTCGACAATGAATTTAGCTTTCAGGCTTTGGCCATGGCAATATTGTTTGAATGCCACCATTTCCTGCAATCAATGTAATTTTATATCTCCTTGGAATAGAAAGTCAAGATGGTGATTGCCTTAATTTAACTCAGTGTTGTATTCATTAAGGAGCTGATCGCAAATTCCTTTCAGATCAAAGTCTGTCTTGATTTCAGTGGAACCTTTCGGCGCACAAGGTGTGCGGTAGCCTTCTAAAATGTTGTCATTGTGACTAGTGAATAAAAACTAAATGTGTTGCTAAATTTAGGCTGTTGCTCATGTCAGCTTCCTTTTCTAAATGACGGTAAGTGCATTCCATAAATAGTGTGCCTCTTATGTTGTCATATCTCTTTGGCTTGCTTTGCAGTATTTTACAGGATATTTGCAAATGAATTTTGTGTTCAGTAGGCAGGGGATGAAAATAACACTACTCATTGGGACTCCATTAACCCGCAGCTAATGAGGAACCATTTCAAGGGTTGGATGAGTGTAATTCAGATTAGCCTGCGTGCCAGGCTGCTCTGCTCCCGCTCAGGCTAGCACCGAGCCATGCTCTCGCTGCCGTCCGGAGGGACAGAACCCAGTGCAACACAGCTGGCACTCCGGCACGGGCTTTTGATGGTTAAGTTTTCTGGGCTTCAGTTCCCTTTTTGGAAGGTAGGAGAGAAGAATGAGTGAGAGCGTGTGTGTGTGTACGTAGGTAGGTGACAGTGATCTTGACCTCCATAGCCAAGTGTTTTGAGATGTAATGAAATACTCCACAAACACTATGCTTGTGCTCGCTGGTTGATAGCATTGTTACTTGTAGAAAAGGGTACTACATGATGACAGTAAAGGTGGTCCAGACTGGCCCTTAATTAATTTTATTTTCAAAATCCATATTAGTGACTGTTGTGAGGGCACCTGGGCACTTTACATCAATAAAATAATCAATTTAAAAAATGTGTAGACCAGAACTCTGTGTTCACTAACAAAACTCCTGTTCCCCATTACGACTAAAGGTCAGTCCAAGGCTGGCCAAGCAAGCAGGACTCGCATTTCTGCGCCTCGGCACTTGCCAGACACGGCTCTGGCGGAACACCACCAGCAGCAGCTTCCAGATGCCCGCAGTCCCTGCGGAGAATGTCTCGCTGCTGGCCGATGACTTGTTAACCCCCTGCAAGTCTCAAACTGGTTTCAGGACCAGTGGGAAAGGTGGAGAAGGAGTAGTTCAGAGGCCAGTCCCAATGAAAAATGTGACTTTGCCAGTTTGAGCAGCCCACTGAAGTGCAGGAAACAGGGAGGTGGTGGAGCTGTGCTGCTGGAGTAGAGAGAGCAAGAAAGATACCTCCTTCTGAAGAACAGTCTAGAGGTCTCCTAACTGAAGAAACTTTATCGAAGATAACTGTTACATTATGCAAGCTTAGCGAATTCTCTAGGAATATAATGCTTCCCAGTTTTTTTTTTCTTAACATGTGTTAATAATTTATGATACCTGTGCATTAAGGGCCAGTTCACACAATGTTTAAGTGAGTTTGGACTGCTAAATTGCCTTTATGGACTTTAAAAAAACCACTACCGGTCACTATAGATTAGCTAAATTCCCAATCTCGTTTAACATGCTGGTGATATAAAAACAGTTTATTTCTGTTTTTCATGCAGTAAGTGAGCATATGTAATTAAATTAAGTGTTGTTGCAAAGCTGCATTTTATTTATTTGTATGGGTACATTTGGGGTGATAATCCCACCAATACATATGTAATTGTGCAAACAACAGTGAAACTAGGAGTTCCTGGGCACGTAATTTTTAAAAAAAATTAACGTAATTTTTTAAATGTGAAATGATAATATATTTTGATGTCTTGAAATCAAATTGAACTCAAGCTGAGCTTAAAAATCCAAGATCTGATTCAGGAGAATTTAGTCCCATCTGGCTGGTGGGTAGCAGGTGTGCAGCGTGTGTGTGTAAGGGAGGGGGGTGATCGCAGGCAGTGCAACATTTGTCTTTTCCTGTAAAGCTTTAATTCCAGTTTGATGCTGTGGTCTGAGGCTCTCTGCAGTGTAAGTTCTTGCACAGCTACCAACACTCTTTTGTTGGTCTCTGTTTCAAGGCAACATAACGGTGGTGGTGAATGGCAGAAGCACGTAAGTGTTGTGGCATTGTGGAGAAATATAGTTTCCAATTCTTAAAGTTTTGATTTAGTTTCTGATTGTATCCAAGACTCCTCATATGGGAGAGTGTGTTTTTACAAATTAAGACTGAGTGAGAAAGATTTCATTGCAGTGTTTGGTATCAAGGTCTTTTGAGAGTTGTTGCATGTTCCCACAGCCCATAGAGAAGGTTTGTGTCATGTATTTATTTTTATAAAAGCAAAGAAAATGCATTATGCAGTTTCCATTTTCAGCAGGTAATAGACACGTTCTACATTTTTGTGTTACTGTGATTGATATGGATGAATATGGGCTTTTTAATCTTTAGAAGTATTTTGAAAATCTAATACTTAAGCAACTCTACTGGTCCCCCTTTATACTGTGTAACCTTCAGAAACTTGTCCCAGCCATTCTCGTTTTCCTCTTTCTTCTTCCCTTTTTTTTCATCTTTTGATCAGATACTGCCAGTTATCCTCTGCCTCTGCTTGGGAGCTTTTTACTTTGGAGGTTTAAGAACCTGCTCTTCCTTGACTTTTTGGCATTAGCTATCAAGTCAGCTCCCTTTTACACTCCGATCAACTCTCCTTCTTCCAACTCTTTAAGTATTTCCTGTTCCTTTTATTTGTCTTCACTGCTATATAATTTTGTGCTGGAAAGTCTTCTGGCACATGTGGTTCTTTTTATGGGAGTTGGTGCACAAAGCTCTACTTACTTAACAAAAAAAGTAAGCAGTTATACTTCTTTTCTAGTTTTTAACTTCGCGCTACTACAGCAGGTGACACTTTGCCACTGTAATTCACAGGGTTTTTTCATGGTGAACTGACTTAATTGCTAACACAGAGTGGAGCTGGTGCTGTGTTGCCGAGAGAAGTCCATCTGGTTTGACAGACAAAATCATAAGCGTTTCTCTAGACATCCCTGTAAAGACCTCCCTTTTATTTGGTGGCTTCATGAAGTTAAATGGAAGAGGTCATCCCCTTTGACAGAGGAAATTCTTTTTTTTCTAGCAAGAGGGCTTTGCATGAAAACATTTTTTATTAAGCAAGTCATCCATACTGCACCGTAGGCTGTTTGAGTGTAACAGTATGTTACAGTCTGCGAAGTTAATGCAGTTAATATTCAACTGAACTTTTGGGGGGTTGCTAATCCCTTAGGCGGGCTTAGCAGAAAGGGCAAACATATTTATAGCGCTTTGAATCAGACTGCAGCGAACAAGTAAGAGTATGTGTTATACCATGCAAATGTTATACAATTTCAGGAAAGCTCAGTGCATAATCATCTTTTAATAGGACTTAAGTTGGTGAAGTATCTCGTCTGTAAGCAACAGAGTTGTTGATTCAGTGGACAACAAGTCTCTTAAAGTGAGACTCCATGAAAGGTCTTGAGATTTCTGTTCTGGTGATAAATTCTGTAAGTTCTGAACAGATTTATGGGCTGATAATTAGGAGCTAACTGTATTCTTTAAGCTCTGACATTTGTATTATTCTCTAATAGGATTTCATTGGGCTTTGTCACATTTTGGACTCTGACTGAGTGTGTGCAGGGATGCCAATAGCCCATTCCATATAACCAAGGTCTCTTACCATCTCTGTAGAAGTAAGGAGATCATTCCTCCGAATGATACTTCCTTGGGAGTATGACACTGGGTAGAGTTTGCTTTGGCTAGAGACATGGCAGGCTAGGCAAAAGAAATAAGAGTTAAGTCATGAGTTGCAGGAAGTTCATAGAGAAGCTGAAGTGCTCAGACTGAGAATGTCCAACAAGGACGGTCACATTTCTGTGAGGCAGAAGCTCTCCATGTTTATGTCACGGGCAAAACTTGCATTGAATGTAAGGTTATATGGAAAAGCACGCGAAGGCCCTGTAACGCTCTCAGCCTGTCAGAAGCCAGAGGAAAATAAATTATCTTGGATTTTCCACAAAATTTGATTGTGTAGAGTTTTTAGTCTAATAAATAAGAGGTCCATCAACTGGTAGCCAATAAAAAGTCATCCATATATTTTTGTATTTTATTTTGAGACAGCTTAATACCTTTGCTAACAGCTGTGGTCGGTATGGTAGATTTTTGAGGTGAACTTCTGGTGCTGTACAAACACTGAATACAGGCCTGGCAAAGTGGCCATTCTATTCTAATTAAGATTTTAAATGTATTTTACATTTTAGCTATTTCTTCCATTTTTAATAGATATTAAATACTGGAATGAGTAACTCCAACATGGAACTTGACCTTAAAGGGGGCTTGGGTGCCTGAATTTATGCATGTACTCAAGTAATTTATTGATTTGCCACCTTACCTGCACCCACTCCTGTCCTTTTCCTTTTGCTCTTTGTAAACCACATTGGCCACTCATAGTCCGTCAGCAGAAAAGATCCTACAAAATTATTGATGTGTCAGCATTGTTAGGAAAAATGTTAATAAAGATTTAAAAATCTTTCTATTTATTATATTTTCAGTTAAAAAGAAAATTACCAAATAACAGAGTAACTTAATTTTTTTTATTAGAGACATTACATCTGAAGTACCATAAAATAACTAATTTATTATATCCAAAATTTCAAATTCCATAAGCTATTAAAATATTAACTCAGGATCAAAAGCTTCTCCCAAGGAAAGAAGGAAATTAGAAGGGAGTTTGGCCTCATCAGGTTAAGCCCCAGTAGGTCTGGAACAGCTGCACAGGGATGATGTGGCTGACACTGATGTGGGTTCCTTTGGTTCCTCATCCCAAATGTGCCCAGCTAATCGTTGGATCAGCTTCCATACAAATCCTAAGCAAGATTCAACTTGTCCCTCTACATCTATAATGAGTCTTAATGAGAGCTACACATCCTGCAGCCATCTTGGAGCTTAGAAATAAGTGACACCATCCACAGTTTTATCGGGAAAACAAAGAGTTACACTCTGGTAACATTAACTGTGATAAAAGGTGTAGATGTGTGTGTGTGTGTGTATTACTGTGCTGTACTCTATACTCTTATGAGCTCTTTTTATAGTAGCATCCCCAGCAGCATTCCCAGGAGCAGTCCAGGTCCAATCAGGACTGGTATGCCTTTGTGCGAGGTGTTGTTCTAATTCGTGTGTCAATGTGGAGTGGTTGCTGCCCTGAGGATATTACAGTGAAATTACAAACAGGATAAAAAATAATAGGAGGTGTGGAGGGGAAGGAGGGCAGCTGCAGCAAGGTGCACTTGTCTCGTCAGGGTTGCGATACGTACAGCCTGATACCAAATGATGGGCATTTCATTTATTTTGAAGTCTGCTGCCTTCAAAACAATTAGCCTTATTGAATGTCATTTGTGTCTTAGTTATTTATACCGAAATGTAGAAAGTATGAAATGAATTGCTCCTGAGATCCTTCTAGCCTCCCGTTCTGTCTCTAGCAATGACCAACACCAGGCCCTTCAAGGAAAGTTCTAAAAACCTCCCAATGGGCAGACTTGAGATAATCTTCTCTCTACATGGTCTAATCTTTCATTATTGTGGATTAATTTAAGCACTGAACATGAGGTTTAAAAAAAATATATATATTTGTTCCCCCTCCTCCATCATCAACCTTGTTTGAAGTATGAAATACCCTCCCAAGCCCATGATCTGAGCTGTTCTCCGGGTAGTCATACCTGCTCCTTCGTGTGCTGACCAGATTTGCAGCTTGGGAACTACCAGGGTGGTTTTGCTTCCTCTGGTGCCAGAAGGCACTGGTAGATCCTCTTCCACAGGGAGGTGGGCGAAGGCAGAAGCATGTCAAGCAGTGATGGCCTGGGTGTTCCCATGTCACCACACGTCAAAGCTGTGGTGCTGCAGCTGGATCTCTCCCCTTTCCTTTAATATTTTACTGGCTAATTTGCAGTAAAGCACAATAGCAAATAACCATAAATAAATCGGAGAACCTTTGTATTAATTTCTTTTTCTAGCTGTTACATACGAGCAGCTTGTCATTTGCATATGTGAATCTTGTCATAACAATTTCGGGAAGTGATTTGTTAATAATCAAGTTCTCAGAACAGCTCTAAATCAGTAATTGATGTAGGTCTGGATAAAGCAAGCCTTCCGCCTGCCTGTTTTGTGGAGCATTTTTGGCAAGTTTCAAGCTAGCGTGAAAACTAGCCATCAGAATAAAATTTAGGACAGCTGGGATGCTTTGCAGTGAAGACTTTTGGCTCCACAGTTCAAATAATCACAATAGCAGCTCAATTTAGCCTTTGGCTGGATAGGTTTGGCAGGGCACAATGAAAAATAATTATTTCATGGCCTGCTTATTTGTCCCTTAACAAATAAACTCTCTGACCTATGCAGGCTTATGTAAATATGCTGCCGTATGTGGGGTTGTAGAACACTGTTGTGTCCCCATTTGGAAATACGTTTTATTTCACCCTCATGTTACAAACTTTTTTTTTAGAGTTCTGTTTGGGAAGGAAAGGCAGGCATAGGAGGTATCGGATACTGAAGCCCAGACAGCCAGGCACAGAGTCTAAAAAGCCATCTAACAGTCTTCTTTCTGAAAACACATCCATTAGTATGCAGTGTTTTCACTGCTGTAATAATAAGAGCAATCATGATACGAACAAGTCCGTCTCTTCACAGCCTTCCCACGCGGGATGGAGAATGACAGCTCCTAAAGCATTTGGATATTTGCCTGAATGTATGCTGCTTAGCTAACCACGGTTCCACTTGCTCTCCATCTTACGGCTTCCTGGATATGCCTCTCAATTGTTTCGGTGACAGCTTAAAATGTGAGACTTGGAGCGGGGAGATAAAAGCTTAGAAAAAGGCTTTTTGTGTGTGTATTTAAGGGGAAGTTTTATTACACTTGATGATGGAAAGACATGCCACACTATTTTCTGTTCCTACGATTTTAGTATTTGCACTCTCTGTTGTACTGGCAGCAGCCAATCCATAACGTTGTCTTTCTGTTTCCCTCTGCGGAGGGGGAAAAATACACTGAAGAATACAGATTGATGGTTTTATCTTCTGACACCACCATTTTGGTACCGAATCGGTAAAAGAAAGCCTTTTTCCCCAGTGATCCTGAAGATTTCTCTCAAAGATCAGCCTTTACACACTCTTGCACATGTGCACACACACATGCACGTACACATGCTCAGGCTCTCGCTAAGGTGACTATGATCTCTTTTTAATAGTGGCACTTCTTCTCAAAGTGTCATTTAAAAAAACATCAGCAGTCATGTCATGCTTCAGGATGAATTTCTAAATGTAAATGAGATTCTCTCAGTAATTTATTTACATTTGTTTTCAGCACAACAAATGAGACATCACGTAGCTTCATAATTTCCCATGACCGAGTCACCAGCATGAGGTGTGTAATTTACCCTGATTTAAGATACTTATCTAGAGGTTCTTGCAACAATACCTGGTGGGCTTTTTTGTATTACTTTTTGCTGGCTTTTAACCCATCTACTTCACCTCCTTCTCTGTTTTTCAGTTCAAAAAAAAGCATAAACATTTCTGCTTCTCGAGGCCTTTTTTCAGCAGAGCTGAGAGGGATGCCTTTGTTGCCTTGTCTTGTATATTATTTTCCCTGCCGTTTCCTTCTCATTAGGTAAAAATCACAGGAGGCTTCCAGAACATAGCTCGATTTACAGTCTGATGATGCAGGAAGGCAATGCTGATTGTGGATGTTTCTGATGGAAAAATGTTCACCCAGACATGAAGCATGAATGGGAAGCATCCTTCAGTCATTGGTTCTCCCCTTTTTCGGCTTAAATACTAAATCTTAGGCCTGGTCTTGGCTCTGCTACTTTGAGTTTCTGATCTGCCTGTGGCTGAAATGATATTTAAATTGAGAGGAGATGTGAATACGTTGGTTCTCCCCTTTTTCGGCTTAAATACTAAATCTTAGGCCTGGTCTTGGCTCTGCTACTTTTGAGTTTCTGATCTGCCTGTGGCTGAAATGATATTTAAATTGAGAGGAGATGTGAATACGTTTCCAAATAATGTGGACACAGTCATGTACTACAAACCTCATTTATTTTAAGCCCATAGCTGGAACATTTAGATGTCTAACTACTTGTTTGAGTATTTCAGTTAGGTAGATGATTAAAGGTGCAATGTACCATGCATAGAATTCTGTACCTCTTATCTTGCAGTCTCAGTTAAGACTTACTTGACTAAAAATCAGGGCAATGGCTTTTGCTGTTTTACAGGGTAACAACATAGGAGACCTGAGAGACTTTGGTGGAAGTTACTGGTAGTTCAGCAGTAGTACACGATGCTGCGCTGTGTAATTATGCAGTAGCAGTATTTTGGGATGTTGTGCAGAAATACTCTTCATCTTGAGGAGGTCTGCAGGGTTAACCGTATGTGGGTGTTCTTTTCCTCACTGAGAGGAAGCATGACGCTTCTGTGTGTTCATTCCCAAAGCGAAATTCAGTGTCTTCCTTTAAACTGTAAAAGTAGATTCCAAAAAAGAACAGATTTGAACTGGTTTTTAACGTGCATTGTGTGTGCTAGAACTCAGTCGAGATTTCAGTTTTGGCCTGCTAGCCATTTCCTTAACGTTGCATGGGTCTAGCACCACATTATGCTGATGGCCTGTCTATCACCAAATTATTTACAGAACTGCAGTTAAATTATAGAAATCTTCCAGACAAGCAGTGCTCTGGGCAAATTATTTCATCAAAGTTATTTTCCATGGTATACTTAAGCAAAAGCTTACAGGAACATGAATCTTTTTTTGGTATGTGATTATGCATATGTGGTAACAGCCCGCTTTTTACAAATAGCTAGCTTTCTGCCTGGGAAAACAGAAGAAACCGTGATATGAAAATCACTAATCTCTGTGTTTTCCTCAATGTCATTGTTTAACCCCAGCCGGCATCAGGGGACCACAGTCGTTTGCTTGTTCCCCCTGCCCAGTGGGATGGGGGAGAGAATCAGAAGAGTAAAAATGAGAAAACTCGTGTATTGAGGTAAGGCCAGTTTAATAGGTAAAGCAAAAGCCATGCACACAAGCCAAAAAGAATTTGTTCACCGTTTCCCATTGGCAGGCAGGTGTTCAGCCATCTCCAGGAACCCAGGGCTCCGTCATGCATCGCGGTTACGTGGAAAGACAAATGGGAGCACTCTGACTGTACCAGCCTTCCTTCTTCCCCCAGCTCCATAGGCTGAGCATGACATCGTATGGGGTGGAACACCCCTCTGGTCAGCTGGGGTCAGCACTCCCAGCTGTGTCCCCTACCAACTTCTTGAGTGCCCACAGCCTGCTCACTGGTGGGGTGGTGCGAGAAGCAGCTTGACTCTGTGTAAGCACTGCTCAGCAGTAACAAAAACATGCCTGAATTACCAAAACTGTTTTCGACAAATCCCAAACATGTACCTGAAGGCAGCATAGACTTTTGCTGCGTTACCCTCATCTACAAAGATCTGAGCTGCTGTATGAATGTGAAACGTACAAAGAGAATATAAATCCTAAAAGCAACCCTAACTCCCTATTGTAATTGGCATCCTTTCAAACTCTGTTCCAGAGTTTAGAAATATCGTCAGGGTAGACATGCCTGAATTACCAAAACTGTTTTCGACAAATCCCAAACATGTACCTGAAGGCAGCATAGACTTTTGCTGCGTTACCCTCATCTACAAAGATCTGAGCTGCTGTATGAATGTGAAATGTACAGAGAATATAAATCCTAAAAGCAGCCCTAACTCCCTATTGTAATTGGCATCCTTTCAAACTCTGTTCCAGAGTTTAGAAATATCGTCAGGGTAGAACGTCTATATTTGGGTTTACATGAAGTGGTCATACCTACTGGTTCACTTGGAAAAAGCATAGATCACTATTTAAGGACTCTGGATGCAGTGTTTATGTTTAGCTCAGTGTTTTTTATCACCACTTTTTTTTTTTTAATATTCCATTTTAACGTGTTTGCACTGTGAGACAAGAATGTCTTCCCAGCTTCTGCAGGCTTGTGCGCTCTTTGTTTAATGAATATAGAAATTCCGGTTTTAAGCTGACACCCATGCATAAATTCTACTCAGAAAACAGGTGCTTAAAATCTGTGTTTTCCTGACCTCTCTCCACCCATATCTTTAGGGTAAAACTCAGCCACACGTAGATGGTAGAGTCCAGCGGGACCTCTGCTCTCAGGGCCCAGGTGTTGAAAACCTCCCACGTGTGACGAAGGGCAAGCAGGCTCAGAAACATGCGAGAGCTAAAGGTCTTTGCAGACTGAACTTTCAATTTAACCTGGCTTCCATCTGGCTTTGGGCTGTGTTTGTTGTTCTTTGAGGATGGTGCAGGGCAGTGGGGACAGATCTGGAGAACCTGCTCTCAAGCTCAGCTGTGTAGGCTCTGTCCAGGCACGAGAGGTGGGACCGCGATAGCTGGAGTTTCATTATGTTGTTTGAGGATTATTTTTTTCAATTGTCAGGATGCGAGTATATGTGAAAGCTGGATCTCCTTTACTCATGATGCTTAGCAGATGCAAGTCTGAGTAAGAGCCCCCTTAATTTAGAAATGCACTTTAAGACAGGAAGACTCTTAAAGCTGGTTTTTTCAACAGAATGGAGGAGCTATGCTCTCGGGGCCCATTAACAGTGGTGCCAAGATGGCCGCTGCTACGCAAATACTGGGAATTAAGTTTCTAAAAAACCCAAGAAGCTCCGAATTGTATATCTCACAAGTTCTTTATTCCCCCAGTTGTAATCCATATCTCACTTATTGCTGGAGTCAACAGTCTAATGGTAACAAAAAATACAGCCTTTCATCATCTATTGATTTTCAGTCTTTAAAAACTGACAATAAGCTATTTTTTGTCCAATTTCTCAATAAATGGGAGCATTTATTGGTTTTTCAGTTTTGTTGTATTACATTAGAATATATTTTACTGCATATAGTTGGTTATGTAGCATCAGGAGACATATTTATGTGCAGCAAGTAACTTTTGAAACTGCATCGCTCATCTGAGATATGTAAACAAATTTGTAATACTAGTTTAATTTAGATTGCAATGCGGAATACTCAGACTTGAGCTCATTTTTCTATTTATTCCATTAGGAACATCTAACTAATGGAGGAGAATTGCCTTAAAAAATAATTACAGTAGAACATCAGTAAAGGTGGACATTTACTTTTTTCCCTATTGGAGGGAGAGGGAGGAGTTTTGTAGTTCAGTAAGCGTCACAGCATCCAGGCTTATTTCCTAGAAATCCACCACAGACAACGTTGCACAGGTTGGGCAAGTCATAAATTCTCTCTGTGTGATACTGTGTGTCAGACAATGTGCCGTGACCAGATGCTTTCTTGGTGACCTCCATTACCTTCTCTTTCCTTTTAAAAAGGGAAGCAAACTGGAATATGATTTAGCTGTGGTAGACCTTGGGATGTGGATCCCGAGTTGAACCCCCACCGCCACCCGCCTTCATGGTGGAAGATCACCTGCTGTGTTGTTTCCTTTCCGGAACCTGACGGAAGATACTGAAGATCAATCTCTTGCTTACTCTTGTGATGAGAAATGGCAATCTGATGGTATTTTTATCCCTGTTGTAGAAGCAGTTTAACCATTTAAATTTTGTTTTTTTTAATTAAGAAGCAGTTAATTGCTCTTCTGGTGGCAGCCAAAGACAGTAAGGTCTCAATTGTTTCCCTCCTACCACCAAAAAAACTAAGGTGGAGATGAACAAAACGGCTTTAAACCAGCAGTGCCACTGTGCCTGCAGAAGACCCAGGTGGTTCTTCTGCTCCCAGGCTATCACAGTGGTCATCCTATTGGGCTTCTCAGATTAAAAATTTCCCCTTGGCCGTGAAACATTTTCCTGCACACTATGAACACAGAGACAGTTCTGGCTTCTGTTTCATAACCATCGCACAGTATGTGGAGAGAGAAGCATTTGGGCAAAAGGCTTCATTTTTGGTGAATCGGGTGTGATTCTGCGAGACACGGCCCTTTCTCATAAGCCGTTGTGGATCTTGCTGTCATCTCTGGCTCAAGGAGTTAATAGATACCCAGTGACCAAAGCCATTTATATTTTTCTTTATATACAGAAGTGAAGTGGAGCATGTAAAATTAGAAAGCAGAACCAAACCTGGAATTCTCTAACTTTATGACGTGTGTGTGTGCGTTATTTTCCCATGATCTTTAATTACATTCTGTTCTGGAGCGGGGAGGGGGGAATGCTAATTTGGTGCACCAGTTGGGGGAAAACCAAACTGTTCTACAGCGGGAGCCTACATGACAGCACACAGCAAATGCAAAATCTGACATTCATATGGAAGTGAGCTCAGCAAGACCAATAGAAGAGAGCCAAAATGACTGCAGCAAGAGGAATACGAGTGGTTTAAGGAAACCACAGTTTCTCTATTTATTGAAATATCGCAGCCGACCTTTAAGGTGGTGGTGATATGATGTAGAGTTTGTAGCGCGGCAGCAAGAGAAATGGCTGTTACAAAGGGAACGTGTGATTGGATTCAGGTTCATAGAAGCTTGGTTTAGAAGAGGATTGCCCTTCCCTCTTTGAACATAATATAGTGGGGTATGTCTCATTGCACGGAATGGAAACATGCTATTTTCGGGACTGCTGTTTGCTGTGCTTGCTAATGAATTTCCAAGGGGTGTTTGAGCCTTGGATGTTTACTGTAGAGATGCTTGCAGTCAGTTGGAAGAGATGTGGCCGAAAGTGAAGATTAGTTCTGTGTACATACAATCCTGCTCTCTGGTTCTGCCTCAATACCAGTCTGCGATAGTAAATAATTTCTAGGAGTCCAGCTGTGACTTAAGGCTTCTCTACAAACAGCATCCAGGGCGCAAAGTCCCATGATACCCTTTTTCTTCTTTCACTGGCTAAACCAGCCTTTAAAATTCTATTCCCACTTACAATCAAAACGTTAAAGCCAATGAATTGGGTAGTGCTCTTAGTGGAGTAGAGCAAAAATGGTCTCTGCCCTGTTCTTTGGTTCTGGTGTCTTCTCCATCCCCTTGGCTGGGAGCTGGGTCACGGTGCACTGCTGTGCTCTTCTGCACCACAGGGACTGAGTTTATGTGCGGAAGGAAATGTCTTTGCTAAACAGCTTGGCTTAGCAGCACTGTACACTTACTATTTATTGGAGTGAGGGATGAGCGGACTATTTAAAAACAGAATTCCCAGGGTGTTCTAGTGTCATGTTTGGAAGGCAAGGGAGAGTCTGACCCAAAGGTATGCTGTGCAATAAAGGTTTAGGCACAGGTCTTTCCTTGTCTCTCTGCTTTTTAGTTTTGTTTTTCCACATGTTCATCAGTCTACTATTCAAATGTCAGTGGCAAGTTTTGTCGTTGTGGATAGCATGTTCCAAAGAACCTGAGTTCCCCTCTGGGAGGAGGACCAGGGCAACTATGATGTGTGCCAATTTAACACCTTTGAGTGGCATGTGAGGGCATCTCTCCCGCTCCTCGTGAATTTATTAATCATGGAGCCAATGGGGCAGGATGTCTTATACCCCTCTGCACCAGCTGTGACTGGTGTGGATCCCGGAGGTGATATTGAGGATGATATCCTGTGTGCTCGGGTGTGTTGATTATGGGCAGATCATCACTCAACACCCATGTTCTTCTCACCTTCTGGGCAGTTTACCTCTACCCCCAGGAACAGTTGTAACAGTGAGATTTATCCTGGATTCTAATTTTAAATCTAACTTTTATATGAACCCTTAGGAAAAAAGTTAAATTGTGCTTTGAAAAATAAAAGTGAAAGTTGGAGTGAGCAGGTGTCGAATAATCAGGATGTTTTTTTACTGTTCGCTAGGAAGGAAAAGGAACATACTATGGTTCCTCTTCTCTTGCTCGTTGTTTTTTGACCCAGCCCACTACACACACTAGTCCCAATACCCTCAGTCATTTCCTACTAGCTCTGTCAGTGGGATGTTACTCTCATACCTTTTACTAGGGCACTGGCTCGGGGCATCCCCTTGCTACTTCTTACCAGTCTCAGCTGGTGAAAGCACACTGCACTTGAGCATGCAAACCCGACATCACATTTAAGCCATACAAAGGCCACTTGAGATCATTTACATTTTTCAGTAGCCTTCTAAAGTAGTTCCGCAAAAGGTACAGTGATTTCCTAGCTCTTTGAACTCCTTTGAAAGGCTGTTATTTTGGATCACTAGTCCACCGGTGGTCTATAATTGTTATGCAAAGCATTGTACAAACATAACTAATTGCACAATTAGAATTGCTTTCTCCTCATCATCCCATTCATCATACTCCTCATTCACACCTATACTCGGCATCTGGCATTAGAAAGACTGTATCTGTCACATTAATACTTTTCTTTTGTAGTGAAAACGCCTTTTGTATATCCCTTTGTTACTTAAGGGTCCTGTCAGCGTGTTCAGTAAGCCTGAAAATGGTGTTTAGAAAGCCTTGTAGTGGACGTCCCTTTTTCAAATGTTTAATGGGAGTGTAATGCAGTGGTACTTCAGGATACAAATGCAGCAGCTCTGAGAGCTCAGAAGAGGGACCTGATGCAGATCAGCAAAGGAATGCTCCCCCCACCTTTTCATAACAACGCTGAAGTAAGTAATACAGTGTTTTGCTACTTTTTAAAATCTGAGGCAAGCAATGCAGGATAGCTTTTCTTCACAGGGGACGTTTCAAGGTCATCAGTCTTCTTAGCCTGCTGTAAGATGCGTAATCAGTTCATTCTGATTGCCTGTGCCAAAACCGAGCAAACCAAACCTGTGTTGAAAAGGGCAGGACGTGGCAGGGAAAAGTCGAATGTCTGTGAGGGAAAACATGAGAAACTGCCTGGTACCCTTACTGCCAGACCTAGGCAGGAGGTTTTGTGCTTGAAGGTATTGAGGGTGTGTTTGCCCCTCGTGTAAGGAGAGGGTGAGAGCATCTTGGATTGGAAGCTGAAGGAGGTCTGCAGCACCATAATTCTTCTTGGGAAAAGGAAATGATGTAAGTTTCTACTTCTGGAATCTTTCCCCATGACTCTATAAATTTAAAGAAATAAAACACAAAACAGAAAATTGATTTTTGAATGACAGTGAGTTATTGTCATTAGAGAATATGTAGTTTTGTGTCAAGGGAAGAAAAACTCGGTGTACTATGTGCTACTTTCTGAAGCATTACTTAATGTACCAGTCATTGCTGGGAACATGGAGTCCTTTTAATGCTAGTCAGGTAATATGTCATTCTCTCTGTAGAAACTCTGTGCGGCAGAAACATCAGTTATATACTGATGTAGTTATCATCAGAAGATCATGTGGTAGCACTAACGTGAGTCACTACAGTGGAGTTTGCCCCGTTTGAAATTTTTACATAATTAAATATAAGTGAGTCATTGTCCAAATTCTGCCAAAGTGCAAATGTCTTTAATTTAACATATGCAGTTCAGCTTGCATACGCCTTCCACAGAGTGAGCATCTTTTCCTTTGTACACAAATCCAGGTTAACTCCGGTCTGCGAGCCATTTCCTTTCGCCATTCAGCACGCTGCACTCCCCCTGAAACCCGTGGCAGCTTCAGTAAAAATAGCTGGAACACCCAGACCTTAAATAGACCTCTCTGCTTCATTTTATGTTCTGCTGGCAATTCTTTAAGTACGTGTAGTTAGATCAAAACAAGCATATTTTTGTTTCCGTAATAACATAGGATATGGCCTACATATCCCAGTGAAATACGTTCAGTGGCCTTCTACGACGTCTGTCTCTGTACCGAGGCAAAGACCAGGGAAAGGATCAGAAAGGTAAGGCGAGTTTCTTTAAGGGAAGACAAGCTGGATATGCTTATACGAATGTTGGACTTTTTAAATGATAAACTTCAAGATGGTGGATGGCTTGTACTCAGGGGTGGTTAAACCTGATCATTTTATCCGAGATTAAAACCACCCTCCATCACTGCTGTTCCTGAAGATGTCACAAATCATTTGGTTTCTGAGGTCTGAAGATGATGAGGATGATGTACCACCTCTGAGTCATTTGGCTGAAGAGGCGGCAGCTTTTCTTTCTTTCTTTCTGTCTTCCTTTTTTTTTTTTCTCCCCCTCCTCCTTTTTGTCAGCTGCAAATCTAATTGTTCTCCATCTAATGCTGAAACAACAAAAATGTGATTAACCATCACATTCAGAAGTAGCTTGGAGTTCTGCTGGGTGCAGAAGGAAAGAACAGGCTATACGGAAATGTAGGAAAAATGTCTGAGAGTTAGTCAAAATGACTAAGGCTGCTCTGCTAATTTGTGAGTCACTAGTGAGTAGATGCTATTTTTTTTTATTTGTCAACGTCTCCTTTTATAGGGACATTAAATAATGTTTACTACTGTAAATTCTTACCCAGGAAGGGAAGAGTTGGATTTTAATCGATGTACCAAACATTTGATGAACTCGCACTGATTTCCAGATTCATTGCCCATCCTATGGTCAGGCAAGTTTTATGTGCGTTTACTGATTTACTTCACATGTTTAGCACAAACCGTAATGGGGATGACTAGTTCATTTCTTTGGGAGGGGGTGATGTACCAAACATTTGATGAACTCGCACTGATTTCCAGATTCATTGCCCATCCTATGGTCAGGCAAGTTTTATGTGCGTTTACTGATTTACTTCACATGTTTAGCACAAACCGTAATGGGGATGACTAGTTCATTTCTTTGGGAGTTTTGGCCTCTCTCTACAAGCTGTATACTTGTAATAATGCTAATCATAATATATGTGATGTAAGTAATGTGTGTAGGATCCTGCCTTTGAAAGGTACCCTTGAGTCTCACGCCCACAGTTTTCCTTCCGGACTGTAAAATGGTGTGCTAGCTTTCTTTGGAGCTTAGAATAGGAGGTTGTGTTACAGGAGAAACTCCTGTTTTACTTGAAAGATCAGATCTTCTCCTGTAGAAAGACTGCAGCCTTTCGCAGGGTGACAGCCAGCCCATCCAGACAGTAGCCTGCCAAGGGGGTATATGTCTCAAACACCCTCTGTCAGTCCCGACAGCCGCCTTAGAAATTTATTGATGATGGAGATGAGAAATAAGTTCCTCCCATAGTCTCCCTCCCCATGCAGCTGAGGTAATATTGCCAGCAAAGGAAGAAAAAGGTTCCCACACCTTTGCCTTCACCTGCTGCAGAGAAATTATGCAGTCCTGCATGCCAGGTGAGTAAATGGTCAGACTCAGGAGCCCATGATTTTTGACATCCTCAGTGCCTTCCCCCTATTCCTGCTATATTTAAGTGTTCTGCCTTGTTCATGATCTCAGAGCTTGTTCCTGTTAACTTTTTTTTCCCCTAGTAAAAATCTTGGTAGCAAAAAATAAAGTGGCACGGATGCGCCTGAATAGCGAAGCGCAGTGTCCTAAATGATGTAACTCAGGTTTTGGGAGCAGGATAATTGCAGTAGTGTGAGGCTTCTTTCAGAATAATTAGTCTTGCTGAGAACGAGGATATAAAAGCCTGTGCAGAGCACAGTAATAATGCAGTTACACCATTTCCAGTATTTGTGTGTCCCCGCATAGCACTGCAGTCCCCACAATGATGGTCAAGGAATGATTTCATCTTTGCAGCCCTGTGCCAGGACTGTGATACAAAATACGTGGAATTCATTCTAAAGAAAGCAGTGGCACTCATCTTCCGTATTAAACCGGGAGACCTTTGAGATCATTAAGAATCATTTTTACAAAGGAGCAGTTTATGTTTCCGTTCATGGAGCCAAAGCCTGTTCTCATGCCCTGTTACTACCTGGCACTTGCCCATCCGGGAGTGAACTCTACTTCAGCTGCACGCACTTGCAGATGTTGGGTTTTCCATTTCAAAGGACAAACAATTCTAGTATTTAAAAGGCTATTTTCCCAGTGGGAATCAAGGTTGCATGAGCTTCTTGACTTTTCTTTTTATGTCTTTTGATCATATATGATAACAACTTCAGATCTCTCAATCACTTCTTTTTTGTGAGCATCACAGTGGACAAAATGTCAGTAGAAGTTAAAGTGGAAAGCTTCCTCAGAGAGATAAAGGTTCTCTTCCACTGCTCGCTCTGTGGTTGACTCTGCTGCTCTTTTGTGTTGGGGTTTAGTCTGCTGGGGCGCTTCACTGCTTAACTTACATTTACTTATCTGTTATATAAATAAGGGATAGCCTTGGCCATTAAGTAAATCTACTGATGGAGGGAAAAGGGATTTTCTAGAGGGGCTGTGTGAGACATGAGTTCAAAAACATCTGATAAGGTAACCTTCAGGTGGGTCTCTGCAATGACTTTTATCAATGAGCCCTAAAAGCATTGATACTTCCAGGCATTATAGCTGAGGAGAACTGCAGTGTCCTTGAACTGCCCGCTAGCCAAAGGAGCGTCATCTCCAGGCTCAGCTGGTGAATTCCCATGTCCTATCATACATGAATTACTTTTTCTTTTTTCCCTGGGATATCTGACTGGTACCAGGACCTTGGCTCTACCCAGTACACATCACTAGGCTGGTACCTCTCTCAGGTGCTGCCTGGATTTGCTGTTGCCCTCTGAATGTCTGCTTCTATATTGTATAGTGAGGATAATCCTTTGTTTAATTTTTTTTTCATGTTTTGAAAGGAAAATAGGGGTCTCATTCCGGTCTTTCCATTTTTGCATGATAGTACAGTTGAACAACGTGTACATGTGTTAATTAAACATCTCTTCTTATCACTGTTTTGGTAAGTGTCCTGTAAATTTAATCACTACGACACCTCTGTACACATTACAATCCTTTTAAAGATCTAGAGAAAAATCCTGGTGGATTATTCAAAGCACTAAATCACACAGAATTACAGTAGTTATTAGAGGCATTAAAACCTGTGATAAGAAGCTTTATCACGCATTTTTGGGGAGGCTTAGTCTTTATCAGAGATGACTGTAAATAGTGAACAGTAAAAAAACTTGATAACAGTTTATTTTACAGTACGTCAATAATCAGGTACTGTAATTACAGTATAATTACATCATAATTATTGCATAGTAGGTAGCTACAGTATATTAGTTTTCTTGGTTTTCTATTATAACAACTACCTGTGAGACCTGAGTCAACAAGGGGCCTTATTCTACTCCCATTTACTCTGAGTTGACACACACATGCATGCACACACATATTTACGTGATATATATGTTTTAACTGACTTCAGAGGACTTGAACCTGTTTATGTGAAGGAGGAGCAGGCAGTGTGACACGCTAAAGTAGATACGATCTCTTCCACATATGCATTTATCTAGAGTCAGGACTGTAAAAGAAGGGAATCGGATTTTAGCCGTGGTTATATTTAGCTAATTTATTTCCCCCCCTCTTTTTGGTGCTGGAAAAGTTGTGGTATTCTTAATCACTTAGATAAACCTCTCAGTTACAGACCTACTCAGTGTGGGGGTGTTTCTGTTGTATCTGTAGATTATTTATCTCTGTACCTCCGCATCTGAATACAGATTAGATTAAGTCTCTGTTAATTGTGCTTGGGCTGTGTGTGCATGCCTGTGTTTACATATTTCTGGTAGTAACCCTGAGATGTTCTGTCATTTTGGGGTGTAGGCTAAGTGAAGATAACTAATTAGGTATGACGACTTCTAATTTAATGCTGTTTACAATGTTAAAGGTTCCAGTTAATTAAGAATAGTTGTGAAGCTGGCAGAAGAAATGTTTGTGTTGAAATTAAGAGCTTGATAGCGAGCGCTGAAGATGTAATAGAAAATACAGCCCATGAGGAGTCTGGAGTGACTTCTGCTCCTCACGGCTTCGGTAGGAGCTCAGCTATACCTCTAAGAGCAGATCAGGGCAGTGCACCCCAAATAAGCTACCAAGAGTTTGGAGAAAGTCCAAAGGAAAAGCACTGAGGGTGATAAGAGAGGGTGGAAATGTGACCTGTCAGGAAATACTGACAATGTTGGGGTTGCTCAGCCTGGAAAAGAGATACCTGAGGGAGCATATAGTGAGGGACTGTAAGGATACAAAGGATTGGTGGAAAAGAAAGTCAATAATTTATTCTCCATCTCCGTGGTGAGAAATGGGAGGGTATGGGAAATAATTTGTTAAACAGAACCCAACAAAATTCACATTAGGTATTAGGAATTACCTTCTTATGTGGGTAAAACAAAACACCAGAAAAAGGCAACTCAGAATGTTGTGACATTTCTTTTGTTGGAAATTTTTCAGAAGCAGTGAGATGGTCCTGTGCCTGGAGGCACAAAAGAGGACAAAAGGCGTCAAGACGTCTTAACAACACCCCTAGCCCCATTTTCGGTGACTTGATGGTGATCTGTTTAAGAATCATGGCTGTGAGAAGGTGGTGTGTTCCCAGTTCGCTTACCAGTGGGTCAAAAGAAAAATAGATGGATAGCTCACCTGAAATAAAAACTCAATCCGCTAAAAGGACTTGGAAAGAATCAGCATCCCCACAGGTCTGGTAAACTGCTGAAAGTTCATTTCTATCAAGATTTGAGGGCAGTTGCTGCACTGGCTGAAGCTGGTGGCAAAACTTCCCTGGCAGTAGTGGAACCAACGTTAATTTATACCGTAAAATCCCTGTGTTTTGCTGATAATTTAGAACTAGTCATTGCACAGGCCACGCTTAGGTTATACAGTTTAGTAATAAATTATACAGTGAGAATAGTTGCATTTCTGAAAGTAGTGACCCTACTGTTAACTTTGACTTGTAACTACCATGTGGTTCCTGTATCTAAAGTGTAGTAGTAAGTGCGAATGTACACTTAACATGCTCTAATTTCCTTTTCTCATCTTTCTGACTGAGTAAAACGTCAGGTAATATATTTACTATGCAATACTTGTTGATTAGGGGACTCCATGTTTAATTTTCAGGTGAAATAACTCAGGTGGATTTTTTTTTTCTTTCTTTGTTGTGTGAAACAACTCTCATTGAGATACCAGTATAACTTTTCTAATGCTTCCTAACTTTTTCTAGAAGAAATTTTGGTTTTATTTCTGTAGTAGCTGACATTTGTAGTAAACACTGAGAGGCAGTGATCCAGTTGGAGAATGTTTTGCTTGATACACCAAACCTTCTTCCTGCTGGGTTTATACCATACAGTACAGAGGGGTAGTTTTTTGTTTTCCGTGGGTTTTTTAGCATGTATCTGATGAATAAATACCGTATTTACAAGTTTTGAATGGTTCTACAGAGGACCGTGCTCTTGGGCACATGAACAGTGTGTTACAATAAGCGATACTCCTAAAGCTGCAGATGCTTTCTATCTGAGAAATGCTTCAAACTGAGGTTTTTTGAAATTATAAAGTACAGGGGATGCTCCTGGCCCCTCTTCCACCTAGCCTGTTATCAGATGATGTGCAAAATGCCAGGCTGATGAGAAAGATGGAAGTGCTGTGCTGTTGGGACAGAAAGGTCCAAGTCTTAAGGACTGATTTGGAGGTTGTTGGTTCCTTTGCAAGTTGTTAGCTGGCAACATCAACAGAAAGATGCTGAGGTTGCTGTTTGTGGCTGAGGCCTCTTTCATGCAGTCCACCGAGTATATTTACAATGATCATTATATTGCTGTGGGGTTTGGTCTCCATTTCAGAGAGAAAAAGGTCTCCAGTGGTTACAGAGCACAATGAAAGAAGGACTTTCTAAATTTCTTTTTAGACTCACGGTATTTCTAATGCTAAGGATTTTAAGGATATGGTTTTCTAAAAATTTGTTTTATTTTAGAAGGCATTCTTTTTACAGAGGCACATTAGAGAGGAAAGGTTAAGATTATTTAAGGGAGAGGAATTAATTGTGTCACTTTGACGGGCATTAGGCAAATTGCCTCACTTGGAGTTAAGAGGCAGCATGGGAGTGTTTAAGTATAGGGTGCTGCAATGCACTTTATGGTAGTCTTAGCTTATGACCTTATATCATTTTATTTCTCTATTAAAGCAAGACATTCCACACTGAGACTGTGATTGTGCACGGTGTGGTAGTTAGCACCTCATGTCCTGAAGACTATGTGGCCTACTGTGATAAAACAGTGAAGGAAATGTTGAGTACTTGAAAAGTTTGTATGATAATCCAAGAAGTAAAAGGTGATCCCTGAAAAACGCGAAATTTGCTATGTGGTAGGATGGAAGATGTGTAAATGAGATGCAAAACTGTCTAACTCAAAACTACATTCTACGTGCTTTACCCATAAACTTGTTTTAAAGAGCACAACAGATGCCACAGTAAAGAGAATAACTTAAAGAGTAATTACAGGCCACCCAGAAACACTAGACCAAGTCCCTGACTTCAGAGGTAGTAAAGACCTCGCAGGTCAGTCCAGTAATGGCACTTAGCATTTATGTGCTAATCTGGCATTTCAGAGAGGAGCGCTCAGGTATCTAGGAACAGACTGTGCTGACTCAGGGCACCTTCCCACCTTGGGGAAAAGGGAGAGCGACTGACGATATTGTTTCTGAGTTTTATTTTATATGAACCAAATTCTCACGGGAGGAACAAGAGGATGCCTTTGGACACTAGCAGGAGTGAGTTGTTTTCTGCAGTGCTTTGCGGGAGATAACCTGGGCTGTGAGTAGAGATGCAGCTCTAAGGTTCTGTGGACCTTCAAGTCAGAAATTTTAAAACGTACTGTGTTTAGACATTTTCAGGGTTTGGAAACAGTCAGATTCTCGAGGTTACTGTTTATAACAGATAGATAAATTCTCTCCAACTTTTAGGTATATAGATGCTTCCTTTGAGTCTAGCCAAATCCTGTGTTTTGTGGGATGGATATTTCAAGTACAGGTTCTTTTGAATGAGAAAAAAGCTATAACCAGTTTTGTACTGCAAACCAAGCACAGACTCTGGACCAGACAGCTTTGTGGAGCCAGCAGTTTTCCACAGTAAAGATGCTGCATGTTCATGCAACAGCTGGGCCTTGTACTGTCTCTACATGGAGTAGTACATCAGCACTTTTTCCTCGGTAAGTTCTCCTAAACAGGAATTTAGAGCTTCATTGAAGTGACATTACATGAAGCCCAAGCTGGCAGAGAGGTCTAGATTACCAAGGCTGTGCATATTTTAGGCTGCTTAGTGCAGTGAGATTCACCAGATACGCTTTTGGAAAGGTGTTACCGCCCCACTCCATCTAAATGGACGTTCAGTTGCCTACTCAGTGATAAGCCTTTAATTGTCGAACTTGCTAATAATCTGTGTGATCAGAGTACGTGTAAGAGGAGAGGGAGGAGAGTGAAAAGCTCTTTATGAAAGGCTGCAAAGTCCAACGCAAGTAACAGCCAATATTTTACAATAAACAGGAGTGAACTGGGTGGTGTGTCCATGCACATTCATTAAACTGGTAAAAGGTGAAGGCCGAGGAGAGTGGCAAAGCCCAGGGCAGCACCGGGAGGGCAGAGCTGCCTGAGGCTGAGGGCAGCCAGAGCCCACGGGAGGCGTGCGTCCCTCCCTGTGAGACAGCCAAGGCAAGGAGCTAGAGAGGGGGTTTTTAAAGCACTTGTGTATGCTTTGTGGTGAGGGGCGTCTCATGTTTATCTCGGAGGAAGCTCACAAGAAAACTGCCACCTTTTTGGTGAATTCAGCCACTAATGCAACTCTGTCTGAGGTGTCAGAAGGCAAAATGTGATTTAGAACTATGAGGCAGAGCCTGGGAAACAGAATTTCTGCATCTAGTGTTTGGCTGCTGATGTATGTAATGGGTTACTTCGTCTAAGTTTGGCATTTTTGTGGTTTGCCATTGACTTTGAATCGAGCACGTGTTACACTGAGACACTGCGATCCCCTGCTGAGGAAATGCTCTTCCAATCTACCGGGCACTCCTCTGGGTGAAGCAATGTTACCTACTACTTCTACATTTAGTATTTTCCCTGATGTTAAATAAATAAAAACACCAAAGGATTTCCCCAAAGGGTTGGAAAAGCAGTTTTAGAAATGTTGTTTCCAGCAAAATCATTGAAAAACAGAGTGTTAATTTCTATGGGAATCACATTGCCATTAGTGAATTATTTTTATAAAGTTTCTTTTTTACTAGAGATTCTTGCTGTCTATTCACATTTGATTTTTAGGATTCTCATAACTATATGGGAGATCTTACCCATGTTGAGAGTTACTTGATCACCTCTGTTTCATTTCCCCATCTGTAAAACAGAAATAGTGTACAGTGCTCTGAGTTCATTAATAAAGATACTGTTGAAAACTCAGTTACTGTAATGCTTACAACGCAAAAGTCTTACTCTTAAATACTGAAATTATAGTTCATTTTGTGGGGTTTTTTTTTTATAATTTGTTCAGTGGGTATAGTGTAAATTTGGCATAATTACCACAGAAGGTAATAATTTTAGTTATCACTCCTGGAACTGTATTTAACCTGTTGACTGAGAAGTGGGTGATATTTTGTGCCCAATAATAAGTCTTAAAGTATCAAGCAAACTTTAAAAATTATTCCTGCCACTGTCTGAATGCCGAAGATACTCCAGCTGCTCTTAGAGCCTCAGTAACAGTGGAACGGATTTCCAATACATGGGATTTCCAGGAGGAGCCTCCTCTTCGTGGGACAACTGATGCATAACAACTGGGGCCCGCAGTCTGGCACAACTGCAAGCCCGGTCTTGGTCTTGTCCCTGGAGCTGCAGTGAGCTGGCAGCACAGATACCGTGACCTGTATCCAATTTGTGGCTGCTAAGTTAACATGCACAGATTTTATGGGCACAAATTGTAGCTGGAAGGATAACAGAGGGGTCCTAGCAATGTGTGCAAATAAATAGCTAAAAAAGGGACACAGGTTGCCGTAGCCGAGATGTCCCTAGGAGTGATTAAAAATGTATACCTTCATTTGTTTTCCCTCATGCAGCCTAAACACAGTAAAATAAATATATTTTTCTCAGGCACCCAGAGTTTCTTCCAGGAAGGTCAGCTCCCAGAAATGAAATGGAAAAATAAATTGGGTAAGAGTGATTACTGAGGAAAAAAGTGAGCTTCATAATAAAAAGCCAAGCATGAATTTCAACATAGGAGATCTTTTTGCAGCACAGGATTCAACAAGCAGTAAGTTGTTATCCCAGCAGAGAACGTCATCTAAATATGTAGATAGATGTAAGAAGGTTTCACTTTCTTCTCTCAACAGTATCTGCTGTGTGGGTTTTGTTGTTACGACTTTTAACAAGCGTTGTTTACACAAATTCGCATTATTCTCCCACTGCTGACGTAGTTGATGATGTAAATATGCCTGCTGAGGGGCTGTTCCTCAGAGAGGCAGTGCACGCAGGGCGCTCTGATCTCCTCGAGTTGGTCGGCAGCTCTTGATGCCAGGATTCGGGGACTGGCCGCCTTCGTGTCGAGCTCTCTGAGCTCTGTCATGGGAAAGGAGATTTGGTACTCGAGGAAAAAGGACCTCATTTGAGAACTGTGGTGCAGGGTGAATCTCCCTTTTCTTTAAGCGAGGCGTTACATACTGTCTCTTCTGAGAAGAAGGACACGTCTCAGTGATAGTCGGGAGGCTGGCTGGAGGATGCGGGTTGTAGGAACAAGTTAACCCCAGCTCTGCATTTAGCAGCAGTATTAATACTTTTCCAGGCAGTGCTTACGAGGTACTCCTGTTTGTTTGGGGCTTTTTAAGTGACGCTGTACTATCTTCAAAGTCGATTTCTTCCAAAATCCGTTCCAGAGAGAGAAGAGGGATCGTCTGCCTGAAGCTGGCAGCAGCAAGGAAGGGCTGAGCGCGTGCTCCCCGTGAACAATGAGTGCTGCTCCGAGTAAGACATCAGGGAAGGACTTTGCACAGGAAAATAATGAAAGCACTGACAGGGTGAGACCACATGCAGAAAAGGGAAAGCTTATTTCCTTAAGCGGCGCGATCACGCTTTATTAAAGGAGCATTGTAAGGAAACAAATAAGGGTTTAAAAAATGACTTCTCACAGAAGCAATAGAAAAGGAATTTCTCGTAGGAAAGGAATGCTAACTGGAGGATTTTCGTGATACAAAAACATTCCAGTGTTGTGCTTGCAGCCTGTGAGGAAGAGGGAAAGTGAAACTAACTGGGGACGGCTCAAACTAACTTCACTGTATAGGCTGAGAGAAATGAGAGGTTTAAAAAGTAGTTCAATCAATTAATGGTGCATTAGATAACTGTGTTTATCATGGGAAGTATTTGTTCTTGTGTGTGTGAATGCAGCCTTTGATTCTCTTTGGTGTTAATCTGCCTTACTTCTAGAGGCTGTAGTTTGGTCTGTTTTCAGCAGAGCAGAGAGCCCACCAAGAGCTGTCCTGTTTGTTCCATACGTAGCTGTTGATTTTGGCAGATCTAGGTGTAAAACCAGCGGAGCGGAATGCATACTATAGCGCCGCATTTCGTTTCCAACAGTTAATTATTTGCTGGTTCTGAGCAAAGGTTCTGTATTCAGGCTCGTGCCAAACATGGTTACCGTTAAACCATAGCGTGCATTAAGCCTCTGGGCTAAGGGATGCAGATTTGCTGCTGATACGTTTTTTTTCCTATGCCAACTGCTTTGTTCTGGCTATCTACTCCGTACCGGTTGTCGCAGTGATCTGAGTAATCTTCTTCCTTTCAGTGGCCCTTAAGCATCTGGTTTTTCATCAGGGAATGGGTAGTTCATCCCAAGCCATAAGCAGGTAGTGGCAAAGAGCATGGGGAGTGCGATGTGAGCTGGGACAGTGTATTGGGGAAGACAACGAGGTAAATGGCGTAGTACTTGTGTGAGAGGGAAAGTCCTGATCCCGTGCTGAGTCCAGCCCATACCCTGTCTTCTGAGAGACAGTGAGGTGGGAGAGAACGTCCAGGAGCACGTGGCACGGAGGCACTGTCTCCAGCATGTCTCTACATGCCAAACTCAGCCGTGGGGAAGTGAACTTCACTAGCGGGTTCTCACAGCTATGGCCATCCACTGGGGAACCCGTTCATGCCTGTCATGGTTTACCACAGGGTAGGTGCAGATGAAACGGCCTTGGTTTGCGATTCGTGTCGTTGTGACGCAGCTGACTGTAGGAGATGTTCTTTTGATACCGAATGGCAGAAGTGAAGGTGAGTGACAGCCAACATATGAAATGATATAAACTGGATCACATTTGGGTCTCTTGCATTGTCTCTGTGCCCAGGGATGACTTAGGCCAGACCACCCGTTAGCAACGTGGGAAGAGAGGTGTGTAATTCTCACTTTGGAGGAAAATACTTTCCTCAGTGTCCATGTGCCAGCTGCATCGACTCAGAACACTGTAAGGAGCTCCATTAAGTTCTATTGGGTCCATAATCTGCACATTAAGAAAAATTTACATGATAGATGGAGCTGTTAAAGTCTAATTGGGTAATCAAAAATTAGTTAATGTGCCAAAATATGTATTTAGCTGATAAACTCTAATGGTTCCAAAGGGTTCTAGTATTAATAGAAGGCATGCTTGCACATTAAGGAGTTGAGAGTAAGATATTGCTCTTCTAACACTCGTTTCAAATAAAAGATCCCAAAGCACTTGACAGATATTAAATCACTTATTGATTTGATTTTTCCAAAATATGTCCATCCAAGGCTCTGGGGGATTATATGCTAACAATAATGTCAAATTTGCACATAAATAATAAATTATAATTTCCCCCTACTTCCCTAGTCTATCAAGTGCAATAATCACTCCTGCCCTTAAACCCAGTTAAAATCTCTCTGGGCTGGGTCTTCTTTAATTGAACCATATTATGTCACCATGATATACTGTATCCAACTGAGTGAAAAATAAGTTGAACCCCAGTGAAATGAACTGGTTTGAAAAAGGTTCGAGGTGAAGTCAGTGGAAGAGTCAGTAAAAGAACATGGCATTGACAGTTACTTCTCCTTCACCCTGCAGAGCAACCAACACGTCGTTCGTGTGTTCGCAGAGCCAGAAGGATGCTTTGGCATTCTGCGAATAGCTTCCTTACCTATTCATTCATGTTTCATTCTTTCTTAAATGGAGGAAATGAATAAGAATTTAAAAATAACTCTTCTGCTTAATAGCCTCAAAATGTCCTGGTGTAATATTAATAGCACGCCACTCCCACATTACAATAGCATGTGTTTCTGTGTTTGTACAGCATCTCGTGCAATAGGGACCTCATCCATGAGACTTCTGTAGGCTCTTCTACAGTTCAAACACACAGTGACAGCTTTATTTAAAGATGGATAAAGGTTATCCTTGTTTTATGGAGGAAATGGAGGCAGAAAGGAAAAACCTGTCGCAGAAGTAGAGCTAGGCTCCAGGCTCAGCTGTTGCTTTGGGGCTCTGACTACTGGACTGCAGCACGGAGGCGTTCCGAAACTTGTGCCTGTTAAAAACAATTTATGCTTTGGTTCATATATAATGTGCCTTTATTTTTTCATGGGAGTTACAACTGTCCTGAGTGTATTGGACCTATTGTGCTCAAAAAAAGCCTCTGGAAGCGCCAGACAAATGGCCAAAGTCCCTTCTGTTTTACTGGTCGTGACTTTGAGGAAGGAAAGAAAATATCTCCAAGAAAACTTAAACTTAGGGTAGCCTAATCCTATTTTCCTACCATGTAAATATTTAAAGACAAAATGCAACAGCCACATTGCTGAATTTCCTGCTTTGGATGACTGTCACATTTTTAATGATAGTTGAATAGTTTTGTATTTTATTTATGTGGTGTCATTTGTTTGCTGGGGAATATGAATTGGAAGCTTTCCTTCCCTCTGAATTTGAAAATGTATTTTCCCTGATATCATTAGTTGAAGGATGTTAGACAACTGCATGTTTTCTCTTCCACATAAATAAATAAATAAGCTAAGTGTCATGACTGTTTGCTGTCTAATATACATAGATCCAAACGTATACTGAAATGTTGTTTAAAACAGATGAGTCAGTGCGACATTTTCTGACATCTGCCTAGAAAGAGAGGGGGAAAAAAAGCCTCACAGAGAGGGAAAAAACCAGAAACAGTCACTTGGCTTTTTGGGAAAGCTCTGGCCTGAGAAAGGAAGGGAAAAAAAAAAGGAGAGGAATAATGAATTCATCAAGCTGAAAATGCACAGGCCAATGGAGCGCTTAGATTTCAATAGAAGGCAAATGGAAAGAGAGCCCCCATTACTGCTGAGATACACTGACACAGCTCCACTAATCACTCGGTCATGCTTGGTAGCCAGTAAGTCATCACGGGCCATGACATGGTGAGAACAGGTGCCAGGGTTTGTTGTAAGAAAAAATTGTTTATTTAACATCCGCAACCAAGATTACCCCCCTCCTTTACCTTGCATCCCTGTGCCCAAATCCATCCCTCTCAGCAGAGGAAGAGCATGGTTGGGCTCCTGCTGCAGAGCAGACCTGGGCCGCTCATAACAACACGGGAATGTTTTTGGTAGGTGCGACCGAGGTGGCGACAGACAGAACTGGCCCGTGGTGGCAATTAGGCATGTGCTGGTAATGAAAGACAGCACCGTTGTGGTGTCTGTGGGATGAGCTGGTCAGTTCAGGAGTGTTTGCGCACCAGGGGAAGGAGGGTGGGAGTTCCTGGTAGTTCTAGCACAGGTAGCACGAGCGTGAAAATGAGCAGGGTGGTACCTAAAGACCAGAACTGAGGTAAAACGCTGGATGTTTGTCCTCTGCTTGAGCTGTTGTTGTAAAATGTATTATGGGCTCCTTTAGCAGAGCTTCCTGCCCTTCCACAACACGTCGTACCAGATGAGCAGTAGAGGTGTATTGTATAGGCACTAATAAAAATCCCAAATTTAATGTGTATAAGGGTTTACATCGGACAGGTCTTGAACTATTTGTCACCTTACGGGTACATAGACTGAGATATCTAAGAGGCTTCTAGAGAATTTGAATCATTAATTCATTTTTTTAAAGTAAAGGATTCAAATAATATTTTTTCTAGATTTTGAACAGTCTGTCTCACCAAATTTGCCACGCTTTAAACAAAATTGATAGCACTTACTAGCTTCAAAATTAATAGAAGTGTTGACATTGCTTTGATGTGTTATATGCCCCCTCTCTTAAAAAAAAAAATTCCTAGGCTTTCCCGTGGAAAACTGACCATTTCTGTTTGAACAAAAGGCAAGACGCTAAATCGAGTGATGCTGGTCTGCAAAAATAATGATCTCTGAGGACTTTCCATCGTAACATTGAGGAAAGTCTCCTCAGAGCCCAGTCTTTCAAGGTAGGTAAGCTTTGCCACACTTGTTCTCATTGATTAATGCAGTGGATGGGAGCTTGGAAGAGCTGGGCTCTATTCTTGGCTCCTGCCACAGACTTCCTATGTGCTGATGACCAAGTCTTTTAGACCAACGCTTTTTCTTCGTGAGAATTTCCTTGCATTTTAAATCTGTGGGGATTTAAATGGAACGGACATTTAGATTCACTTCCCCACCTTCTTTAGTAATAGATGAAATGGAGAGGATATAGAAACATGTTTAAAAGATGAAATCAATGAGCTTATTTTGTAACCAGAAACTAAAGGGAACAAGCTGTTGTTTTGGTTTTTTTTTTTAAATACACATCTGCTTTTTTCCCCTAACCTCTGAGGTAAATCAAAATCAGTCTTTGAAAGATTAATCGAGGAGTCCATATCTCACAGAAATGTAGCTGATGACCAAAAAAAAAGGTGTAGTGTTGACTAATAAAACTGTCTAGCTACATAAACTTTTAAAATCAAGAAATTGCCTGTCCACGTGAGTTTTTTTGGAACATTTCTTAATTAGCTCCACAACTAACACTGCCTAGTTTCACTTTCCCATCTATTAATTAGTCCCATACTACAGTGAAGTGACCACTGAGAAGATGGCCATACAGGACATTACCTTCCTTCCCACCTGAGTACGAAAGAAGACTATGAAAGCCTGGCTATTTTGTAAGGCTCCTGAGTTCATTTACAGATTTGTGTTATTTCTGTACGAGGAAGAATTTAAGGTCCTGAAAACACACACAGGCACATGTATGTATTCACCCAAAATTAGTAAATCCAAATACTGAACTGTGATCTGCTGTAGGATGATCCTCTCTGATTAAACTAATATTAGGGAAACAAAGAGGCTAGGAAAAATAAAAAAATCTCATGCACTTAAGGCAGAAATCAGGAGCAGATACTTTTGGTTTCTTCTTCTTTCCCTCGTCAAAAAGGAGAAATAATAATCAAGAAAGAAACACTAAATTGAACTAAACTGAACTCAGCCCACTCTTAAAGAAAGCGACCCCGAATTCCTTGAGTTACAAATGAGTCTGGATAGCTAGCAGCTCACCTACGAAATTACCACTGCTCCTCCAGTCCTTATTCAGATAAGTTCTTGTTCTGATAAGGCCTGTGTGTGAGCTTGTTATCAGAACCCTTAATTAACAGACTTCTAACATCTAGAGCCCCAAATACCTTAAAAATTGTAATATCTTGAGGGTGTTGACCTGTGAAAGCAAAGGTTTTCAAAGGGTATCGCTCATGCTTGTGAGCTTTCCAAGTGGCCAGAGTAACATATACAGCTTGCATATTTTCTAGTCTTCCTATTGTCTAACCTAGTATCAAAATCTCTGTTATTATTGGCTTTAGTCTTACTCTTTCCAAACCATCTCCAGTCTGTGGGGATTGAGCTGAAACTGATGGACTTTCCTACTGCCTGAGTGTTTTCTATGACCAGCAGACCATAGACCACCTTGTTGTGAGAGGCCGTCTGCATTCAGAACAAAGCAGTTTGTAGAAAAAGTGGGGATTTATGGCACGGCATCAAAGTGCAAGTGGATAACTGCAGCGATACCCACCCTCCAGAAGAATGTGATCCTGCATAGTCCTGAGTTTCGACAAGTCTAACATTATGATATCTGTTATTCAGCATCTCCGCAGTGAAGAACAGTTCAGATTGAGGAGCTATTGTTTCAACTTGATGAGGAAAAAATGATTAAGTTTAGGCCAGGCATAGCTAATTTATCTTAATATAGACAAAGCCTGTGTGCCCATCTTCAAGTTTAGATCGTGTTTCCCTTCGAGATATCTGAGAGTCTTTAACTATCTATCATAAGAACTTTCAGTTCCTTGCTTAGAAAGGAACAGTTAGAGAATTCAGTATTCCAGTATCATCTGATGAAAAATAGAGTAGATACCCTCTTTCCCCTGTAGCTGGTCTCACAGCCGTGTGTCACCAAAGTTGGGTAAAAAGATAGGTCATTCAAAGAAGACTGTGTGGTATAGTATGAAGGTTGTTCTTTCAGGTTCATAAAGTGATCTGATTTCATTTTGAGTCCCCAATTGATGTTTGTTTTTATTTAAAATGTCTGTAAGGGTAACTGTTCCGAATGTACTATCCAAGATAATAGCATTAACTGGCATGGCTGCAAAATCAATAATAGTAACAAAAATATACCTCTACTGATTAAGAGTGACATAAAATAAATTTGTTAACTAAAATGGATGTAGTCAACAGTTTAAACACGTGTCTTAAATACTGTAATGCAGTTCATAGTTCTTATTTTAACTTTTAGATACAATTTTTTAAAGAACCTTTCAAAATGTGTATAAAAGACAAGCAGTCTTTTGTGTATAAAAGCTAAGCTAGAAAGTATTTCACTTCCTCTAATAGTGCCTCCACCCGCAAAAATAAACCTCATAACAAAACCATAGTGGATTTCTCCTAAAGCAAGTAATTGAAAATGGTAATTCAGAAACCATAGACTAGCTTTGAAGGACAGGTCTTTGTCATCAGGCTTCATGAGAAACAGCAGAGCAGAAATAAAAATAGAGCACTGACCAAAAATACCCTTTCCCAGCTGGATCGTTTACAGAACTGTCTGGTTTTTTAATCATACATACAGCTGATTCCAAAACTACCCCCAAAAGGGATCTAACTCTAAGGTCAAATACTGTGGAGGGTTTTGTTGTTGTTTGCTTGCTTTGGGGTTTTTTTGAGAACAAGAATGGTTGCAGGGATGCAAAAAAGTGATTTTCAAAAATACAAGGTCTGGGATAGAGTCTTTGAGTCAGGTACACAAGTGTACGTTCATCAAGCCGTGACCAGCAGCAGGCCATATACATCCCAGTCGTGTCACTTCCAAACCCACTAGATTCCTACTGCGGCCTTTTGAGGTCTTCTCTCCATCGACACGTGGGTTTTGGACTTGGCATGGAAATCCAGATGTGTGGGGCACATATGCGTTACCTGAGCAAAGCTGATTATTAGTGTCCTCCACATAAGAAACATAAAGGCTTTTGGGAACTGAATGGGAACAGTCTGGGCACCCAGAATAGTATCATCATAGAGACACATAACACCAGTATGGCAAGTTAGTTTGTACCTCATTTTGAGGGAAAAATGAAGACACTTAGCCATTAATTTAGAGGTCTTCAAGCTGTCTGAAATGTGCTTGTTGGAGATCCTGCAGTTGAGGTCAGGTTCTTAGATATCAGGGTTGGGCTTTTTATTTTTATATATATGTAGTTGAAAGTCATAGAAATGCTCCGGTTTTTATTTTCCATTGAGATGTGGGGCTAAGACAGTTAAAAAGCACCTTTTCCCGATGTGGATAGAGGAGGCACCGAGGAGGTTTTTCACTGTGCAAGGGCAGCAAGTCGGCTGGAGGCTAGCGCAGGCTCCTAGGGTGCTGTGCAGGCAGTGGACCTCGCACAATTCCCTTGTATCTCAGCATGGCAGAAAAAGGCCGAGGAGCAGAAGGACGAGCGGCTCCGTGGCCGAACTGCAGCGGGGGTT
>NW_010422703.1:5402-26938 GCF_000710305.1 Buceros rhinoceros silvestris | reverse complement strand
GGCGGGGCGGCTCCGTGCCCGAACTGCAGCGGGGTTTCAGCAGCCACCCCTTGAGTGTAAGTGGAGAAACGACGGGGGATGGAGGAGAAGATTCTTCGTGGGTTATATAAACCAGGTTTTGCTCAAGTGAGGTTCATACCAGCTCCTGATTTTTGCTGCCGGCTAAAATGAAAGTTTGGTGAAGCTTTGTGTGTGTCCCTGCTGTACGGTGGCATTTCACAGGAGAGATGTGTCTGGGAGACTACTACAGACAGTTCAGACACTGCATAAAATGTTTATTCATCCTATCTCTTCATTTTAATACCTAAGCACAGCTTGAAGGAGAGATATAAAGTAAAACCGAGTATTGACAAGAGGCACAAAAATATGAAGATTCTAGTTCAGGACTATCAGAGATAATGATACCTAAACACCTTAACCTCAAACTCATTAGTCTCACATATCTCAATCAATATGGATTCTCTCAGAAATCAATTTTCAGCAGCAAATATGATTGTTAAATAATTCACAAGTTACAGGCCTTCGGGCAAGAAGAGGTTAGAGAAGCAGAAGGAAAGTGGTGATCTCGACCTGAGATGTGATTTCTATTAAAAGAGGAGAGCATCTGTAAAACATAGTTTTATGTTCAGGGTTTCAAACAGTTTTAAGAAAGGAGGAATGTAAATGTAAATTGCACTCCGAAGCAGTATAGTCTTTAAAACACATTCTTATTTTTCCTGTTTTAGCAGAAAGAATCTGTTCAGTTGATCAATAAGAAATTGTGTTTTAAAAATCCCAGCCAGTACTACTGGCATAATTTCTTTTGTTTATTTACTTTTGGTTTTTTCCCTATATGTATTAAACAGGTAATTTATTATAAAGTCTCAGTGAAAGGCACAAGTGGTACAAAACTTAGGGAGATTCTCTCAAACTCTTTGAATAGTTCTGACCAAAGGCATTAGAACGTATGCCTGTGGATAATTTTATTTTCTGCTTGGTTCCGTCCCTCTGTTTTCATATTTGCTGCTAGGTGAGAGACAGTTCTTAGCAGAAATATTATTTTAGGGATAGAAAGTTCAAGCTGGGAGAAGTCTTATAGACTGGGCTGGTACCAGTGCTCCAGTACTTTTCTCAGGGCCTTATCACGCCTACTGCAGCCCATGGAAAGATTTGTATTGATCTGCTGAATCTTGGACCTGGCTCTAATTATGCTTGTGTAAATTTGGAATTACATCACTGAAGTTAATGGTATAATAACTATATTGGATTAATGCAAATATTCATATTCAGGCCCTGAATTCTTCGGATTTGTGGTTTTGTTGCACTGTCCGTAGATGCAAGTTGTAGTTTTAACACAATTTAAAAATCATAATTTAATTAAAAATATTTACTAATCTGATTATTTCTATACCAGACATCTCTTTGAAGTAATTATAATGATACATTTTAATCTGATGTTATCTGTATTCTGCCAGCGTTTTTTCAATGGGTGTAATTTGGATAAATATAAAGCACTCCAAATGCATTTGAATTCCACCCAGGTCAATAATGGTATTACTGTCTGAAGGCCCTCGACGGGTTCAGTCGGATGAGCCCGTGAGCTTATTCCGGTTCTGACAGCACTTAGATGCTCTGATGTCAGATGCCGGTACAGCAATTCAGGCAGACGGAAGAACTGCAGTGAAAAGGTACCTACAGTGAGACACAGCTGAGGCTCTGCACAAAGACTTACCTACGTTTCTAGTTTTTGAAGTGATCTGAGCTAAGGTTCATGGGTTTAGGGTTACCATGCCTATGGCAAAACTTGAGTCCCACCCATGTTTTTAGTTTCTTTCCGAAGCATCCCATCCTTCAGGACTGGTTAGCAGCCTTTCACCCGCGGAAAGTTTCAGTTACGTCGAAACTTAAAAGAAACAAAAGAAATCCCAACAAAGAGCCCTCTCCCTCCAGATTTTAGAAACACCATTTAAGTTCACCATCTCTAAGACTGTTCAAAACATGGGAAAAAAAAAAGGCGCCTTTTAAAACTGCTTCAACTATCTCTGAAATTACTTAAACCCTTTTCTCTGTTAGGAGATGCATGAAAGAGTAGAGGAGCTCTGGTGCTCTTAGCTGTGGATAATGAGTGAATTGTGATCCGAAGTGAAAGGCAGCACCTGGCTGCTGGTGAGAAGAGGAACAAGACTAAGGAAGATCACAGAGATAGTTTTGTTGTGTAGCGATGGGAGAGAGGGCTTGATCCTCTTTTCTGTCTCGGTTTACTGTGGAAACAGAAAATTTCTATCTGTGAATAGGGTCACAGTCTGAGCCCATGCCCCAAGAAAGTAAAACAGGAGCAAGGGAGAGTGTTTATGTTCACTGCTATGGAATTACAGCCAGGCACTGTTAAAAGTGATTTCAGTCAAAAATGGGCTAAAGTGGGTGTAATAGATATAACATATGCTTGTGTTACTCTTCTTTTCTAAATCTGGTTTTGTGTCGAATGAACTTTGTTTTTAAAAATATATTTTGAAATGTGATTAGTGGTGAATGTCAGTAAAATTTATTGTACTATTAAAATCCTATTGGGTCTTTGTTTATGAAATGTATTTTCCTGTATTTGAGGTTTAGGGAGGCTTGATAATGAGGCTGTGAAGATTCATGGCCCCTTTTCTGCAGCTTAATTTAGGCTCTATATCAAATATGTAAAAGAACATTATATCTTTCTGCAGCCTGTATGTGTGATACATTTTTGTATTATTTCCCTGCCAATGTTATTTCTTTTACAAATGCAGAGCTGGAAAATGGTGGCAAACTGACAAGCTTAGCTTTCTATTATGTCCTGGGCTCAAAAGACTAAATCTGAAAGGTATTGTGGTCATAAGTCTTTCAAAGACGACACGCATGTCCATGGCCACACGTTCACCAAAGATCGCATTATTCTGGATGTAGAGTAATAACGGACAGCCAGCAGTGAAATCGGTGTTACAGAGGCCACTGTCTCTGCTGCTGGCTGAGAACTTCCAGCTTGCAGTGTAGGACACCTGAAGATAAACGTTCCCATTGGAAAGTGGCATGGTGCCCCAGCCGTATGCCAGTATCCTAGCACTGAGCTGTAGCTTTAGCAACGTAGCTGAGGAATACGCTCATCCTGAGCTGTAACTACCTTCAGCGGATGGTGATTACAGTGGAAAGGTGTTACTTTGGTTTTCACAGAGCTGGTCTGATCTCCTCCTCAAATCTGCTGGTGCTCGAAGCTGCGATCTGTCAGCACAGAGAGGTGTGGGTATGGTAGGATCGGTCCCCAGGTGGTTTTGATCTCTTACTCCAACACAACATGGCTTTTCCAGGGACATATTACGGTGACTTAGGGAAACACCATAGATTGCTCTTTCCCATAATTTAGGAAGATCTTTAAGTCCTGTTTTCCTTGTACCAGGGATTATTTTCCTCTCAACCCTCAAGTCCTCCCCAAGATCCAGGTTCACTGAGAGTGGTAGATAGTTGTCTCTGGGCACAATTGCTCTCAATTCTTCAAATATCCTTTTTCCTAGCTCAGGCAGATGCCTATCTCCAACCGTATGCAGGAGAGAGGTTTCTGAAGGATGGAGATACAGGAAGAATAAGGTAAAATGTTCCTGTTTGTTATAGGTGCATCCTTAAGTACAAGAGAAGGGCATTGCTTCTCGCGTATGTTGGTGTAATTGAAATTAGAACCCTGCCCCAGTAGTCTGTGTGGAAACTGATAAAGGTCAATTTTGTTACCTCACTGAAAACTGAAATATCAGACATTGATTTCCTCTTGCTTATCCTGATGTAAACCCTGAGTGATCCCACTGAAGGCTGGGGAATGACATATGTAAAACTCTTGTTCTCTGATCAAGCCCCAAAGTCTCTGGAAGCGAACGCTTTCATTTGCCGGTGTCTTTCCAGCTGGTAGGAGCAGTTATGGGATGGAACCATCAGATCCATCTCTAAGATCTGGTATGAGAGTGTGAGTTGTTCCCAGTGGTGTCTTTGAATCCTACTACTGCTATGTTTGAGACATTGTTCAGCCAGAAAAAACAAATCTTTAGGGCCAGGCTTTCCTTTCAGCTGTGTCCTGAGATGTCAAGAGAACAAAGCTCTGTTAATTGTTCCTCATTCAAGATGCATAGCATGGCATTATAATACTCAAGCAATATTCATTAGGCAAAACAATTGCAATAATTATCTTATAAAAAGTCAGGCAGGGTAATTTCTTTTAAAATGAGGATAATCTCCAGAGGAGATTCTGCTCCAGTTTTGTTTTTGTTTATTTTTGGCTGAATGGTTTTAAATAGAAATTACTGAGGTGTCAATGACCTCTGGGTTCACTTGAATTAAGACATTTAAATGAAGTTTAAGCAATGTTGGTATTTGCTGGGAGGTAGAAAATTGTGTCCGTGAAACATACTGCAAAAATGCCCCCTACATAAATTTTGTTTTGAAGCCATGGCTAAAAATCGGGTGGTAGAGGGGTTTTAAGCATTTTGGTAAGGCCCTTGAAATTCGTAAAACCAGAGCTCATCCTGGTTATTCCTCAGGATGTTCTGGATTTTGATGCTTTGAGAAATGACTGGGGTTTTTGTTTTTTGTTGTTTTGTTGGGTTTTTTGTGTAACTATGGGGATAAAAAGGGCGTGAGAAGTAGCAATAGCACTCCTTCTCCTGAATTTTCCTTTGCCTCTCAGCTCTCATGTTAGTCCTGAGTGTTAGTAAGATCCTGGACCTGTGTGATATTATGCATGATGTTATGCATGACCAGCAGAGAAGAAGGACATGACAGTAGCTAAGCATTCCAAAAATACAATAGTCATTTTTACTGGACACCATGATAATTATCTGCCAAAATTTAGGAGTATTCTAACAAGCCAAGATGCTCCTTCTTTGGATTCAGTACTGTAGTTTCCAGAAGACACCAAAAGTACTGTGAGGTTAATTCAATACTAGGATGCAGCTGCATTGATCTTTCTGATGTCATTGCCCTAAATTATTATAGGATGCAACTGAAAAACAGGTCTAGAATACATATGAGCAAGGACGTGATCCGGGAGTATTTCTTCTCATTCTAATAATGACTTAGTAGACCAAATCTTCACTTTGAGAAATCCAACTGCATTTCAGTTTTCATAAGATGCTTATTGTTTTTTAATTGTTAAATCTGAAGGGGGAGGGTTGTAGCAAGAAGATTGATCACTGACGGAGAAGCCTAGAAGCTGATCCTATACTCTCTTATTCAAATTCATGAATAATTTTCACTTGTACGAATTGCCCATTGAAGACCATAGCACCTCTTATATGAGACAGGATCACTCATGCAAATAAAGGTTTACAGGATGAGGATCTAGGATGTGTTATTACAGGGTCATTTCCTGATACAGTCTTAGCTTTTTTACTTCTTACTCACTAATTTTATAGGTTCTATTCTTCTGCCAGAAGAGGTTGTTACATCATTAATAATGGAGCTTATTATTGCTTTTAACATTTGAATTATATCTGAGAAAGCTTGAAGGTGTATTAATTTCCTTAGGAGGATTAAAGTTAAAGGATGCTAGAGTCTTTGAGTTATACTCTGTATAATTTTTAAATAATTTTGGCATTTTCTTCCCCTCTGGCAACTGAAGCCTTTCACCTTACAGGACTCTGATTTGCAGTGACACCACAGTCTTTTCAAAGGCAACATTATTATGTCACCGATGCTGTTATGGTACACAGTCAGAAACAGGCAGAAAGTAATTAAGGGAAAAAATTATTACAGTGGAGCAGACTTGACTCAGAGACAAGGGCTGTATCCTGATTGCTCTTGCTTTACTCGAACAAACAGTCCTGTTGCATCTCATTCAGATGTGCAGCACTAGCCTAAACCCAGAGAAAAGCTCACAGGAAGTCACCACTGTAACTGAGATTAGAATCTGAGACAGAATTATGCATGTATGTGTAGGAGGAGGAAGAGATTGTCCAAAATATTCATTTAATTTGAATATGTATAGGAAGTGAATGAAAGTGTTGGGCCAAATCCTGCTCTCATTTACATTAATGCAGCCCCACGAAGTCTGTTGAGGAGAGAATTTGATCTGACATTAGCACAAACTAACTTTTACATTTTCCAGATTGTTATTTGCTCACAGCATGTGGCCAGCCAGAAATATAAATAAATCAAATCTGTTTCTAGGAAGAATCCAGCAATCTTTTGAAACTTTCATTCTTTGCATTACAAGAAAAGAAGGGGTAGAAAAAAGGGGAGAGGATGGAGAGTTACATAAAAGAGAGCAGGTGCGGTCGTGCAGAAGTAACTATTCAGCATATGTAAGTGCAGTTGGAAAATCATTGTCTTGCAGAGAATACTTGAAATTGGTCCCTAATGGCCTTGGGTTTTGTCATATGGTCTTGATTATCAGGCTAAAATTGCATTGCCGATGCCTTTAGTGTGAACGAGATGGATGAATAATTATTACGTGCACTGAATACCTTTCTGCAAGGAGGAACCAGGACATCCCCTGGTCACAGCAGCTACCATTTCACCTTGCTGTCGAGAAAACTGCAAGTGGCCAATTCATCACTTCCTTATTGTTCTTAAAATGTATGTTTATAATCGTAAACGCTCGTACCTGCAGTAAGAATGGGTAATGCAAAACCTCAGTGTCATGCAGAGTAATTGGTAGGTCCAGTTATTTCTGCGACTAGGGGGGTGCAAGCCCTAAGAGCCTTACCCTGTTTCAAAGGACCTTGCTTTATCTTCGTGTTCATGCAGCTCTCTGTGACTGTATTAAGGAGCAAAATGAGTTTCTAGTAAATAAAACAAGCACATACGAGATACCCCAAATTAGTTTTGATCTCCGTTCAGAAATGAATTACCATCTTTTTCATTTTTAGCTGGTAAAAAAGGGGCTTGAGTACTGCCATACTTCCCTCTGCCTACCTTTGTCTCCATTACCGGTTCCTACAACAATAACAAAAGTAGCAGTGACGAGGTTAACAAAAATCTTACTGTTTGCACTAAGTCTCGGTGGTATTGAAAAGGTCGCTCCACCCTCCGCTGACCCCTCCTCAGAAAGAAAATGTGATGGTAAGGTTCAGAACCAGTCTGAGATCCATGACCGCGGTGCTTGCTCATCACCTGAATATTTCCATTAAATCACGGCGGGGTGTGACTGCTGTTTACTCTCTGAGCAGTCCTTTGTAGCACTGGCAATTAGTTATGGTAGCCACCAGTTCGTAAGTGATGTAGTTTGAGCTCCCTTGTGTCCACAAATAGAGCACAGCAACCTGTGCTTCCTCTTGGCACGTGCTGGGAAGGATTGTGTGTGTGCTGGGTACCAGTGTTTCAGGACAAGATCTCCAATGTCTGCAGGTTCTTCTTATTAATTGCTTGATGCCATTTGCCATTAAAACCCTGTCCTGGTTTGGAGTGTCTAAAACCAGTTTTGATTAAATAATTGGACAATCACCCGAACTATTCAGGTCTACTGACTATCTCTTAGCAGTCGGTTTAGCAGTGACTGCCTATTATGGACCTAAAAAAGTGGAAGTTTATAGCTTAAGTTTGTCAAAGGGAAAGAAAAAGATAATAAAAAAAATCACATTTAAGAGAATGGGTTTTAACCATGTTTTAGTATCTTCCATCAGATTCTCCAAATACTCTTCTTGCATGACTAAATTAATTGTTGTGAAACATTTCTCTTGGATTTACTTATTCTTTTATACCTATTTTACGAATGGCTGTACTCAAGCACAGTGTATCTTTACATGTAAAGCATGTAGCTAAACCAGGTTAAATACGATGCTGTGATCTGGGTGATGGCTGATCAAATAAACAACTGGAATTAAACCTGAAGAGAAGCCTGAGATGAAGTACAAGCTGTTAGTCTCAATTCTCAATTTTGTCTCCTTAGCTATCCCAGGTTATCTGGCCCAGAGTAAGAAGGCTTTCTTTGCCCCCAGAGTACCAGAAGTACCTAAGGAAAAGCCAAGTGACCTGCCTAAAGTGCCAGAATCAGACATGACTTCACACAGGCTCCTCTGTAACCCGTGAGTGCGCTTGCATTGAAATGTGGGTAGCGTGGCCCCCCTTGTCTTTTTAAACCCCATAGGATAGGCGTCCCTCAAGGGCAACTGAACCATTGACTGATCAAACCATCTGAAGGAAGATCTGATGGCAAAAACTAGGGGTTCTGAATTTTTTCAGAGTCGTAGTTGATGCAGCCAGGTAGGATTCAAGGGAGCCGCGTTTCCTCCATCATTTGTCTTGATACCGATTTGCACTGGAGCAGCCTCTGGCTTTTTTGAGGCACCCTTCTGAAAGGCTCAATCTGTTCCAGTAGAGCACATCACTCTCAGTCTGGGACTGCGATGGACTCTTTTGTGATTGGATGTTTTTCTATCTCACAAAAGTCTCAGACAGCTTCTGTATTGTGCAGTGTTGCAAAAGGTCACACATTTCGTACCTTTCCCCTGCAATCACAGAGCTGCTGCAGGGCGTTGCCAAAGTTCACAGCTATGCGGGTGCAGAGAGTTACTCTCTATCCACACGTCTTGCTTCCTGATGAACGGTCTTTGGTAAATTCACTCTGTGCCTCTTGGTAAAAATTAAAGGAGTCATCTTTCCATGAATAAAATTCTAGCCAGAGACATCAGGTATTTTATTATTATGTAAAAGGATGCCATTTATATTAAAAAAAAAAAAAACCAAAAGCCCAAACAAAAAACCTAGAGGCTAAAATTTGGTAGTTTATTGTGACCTAGGGTTTTCTTTTAACTTTCTTTTCTAATTGAAAAAGCTCAATTGATTGAAACATTTGAGCCCTGATTTAGGTTTTAAAAAAAGAAACATAAGCTAAAAATGGCTCAGCGAAGCAACTGAAATGCTATCACGAGCTAGGGAGATCGATAAGCCAGAAAAAAAAAAAAAAAAGGAAGAGGAAAAGTTTTTGAGTGACAGTGTAAAAATGGGAAGTTTAAATACCTCTATATCGTTGCATTTTGCTCCATTGTGTATTGCATAAAACACACTTCGGCAGTGTGTTTCCACACAATCTAGAGGTGATTTATTAGTAACAGTGTATTTGTGTTTATGTTCCAAATTGTAAACTACGTTTATAGCGATATTTCTGTGTTAAGGTATTAATACTAGAAGTGCTACCTAAGCTTAACTTTACCAATATAACTCAAAATGTAGTTTATAGCGCTATAAATAGTAACATTGATATTGACACTTACAGCAGCATCTAACTCCCTGGAAAGCTGTTTCTGATGCTAAATAAAAATGCAGGGAGCTGACAGTGTATTTATACATACCAGGGAGTACAAATAATACTTCATAGTTCTCATTGTTGAGGTTCCCTTGTGCTAAAGAGTATTTAAATATTTAGTGGCATTGCCAAATATTCCAATTTAAACCCCAGCGTTAGCATGTATTTTTAGATACGTGTTATTATCATTGGTAATAACACTACCCTCATGCATAAAAATATTAAACAGGCATAATGCCTGTTACCTCTTGTTGGGGACTGATCGTTCACACTTTTAATTTAGAAGAACATCTGACAGGTTAAATCTTTCAAAAAGTTTGTGATTGACTGTCACCTCATTTTAGGCAGTGGCTCAAAACACGCACTGAGGACACCAGAAACCCAAATCCTTTTTCTTTCTGAGGGGTCTTGAGCTCCCTTCTCAAGAGAAGGCCCTATGCACTGTGTGATGAAAAGGAAAATTTCTAGTGGTCGTGTGTAACAAACTGTCCAACATGCAACTTCTAAAAAAACTATCTGCTGAGCTGCAAAATTAATTATTCTCACAGCCTTTCACGCTGACATTTTTACTTGCAGCTTGTGACATAAAAGGGTTTATGTAATTTTTGGCTATATTACACATGCTGAGTATGGCAAAGATGACGTTTCGAGGTTTAGAGTTCCAGATTTTATTCTCAGCACTCCTAGAGGATCACTGTTCAAGTATGGAAAAGTTTATTTCCTGCCTCGTTTTCCTCAATTCTAAATTAAATAAAATTGCTTCCTGTAATGATTCCTTACGTAAGCGTTGGATATTTTGGATTACAGTGGGCCTCATGAGAGGTGCTCGGAAGTATGAACTGGTTTATCTACGGTGGGAATGTCTGTTATGGGTGCATGATATGAATGTGTGCATAGGTGTACGTTTTGTATTAGAAGTGTATGTCTTACGGGTTTATCTGGGTTTACCATGCATGAATACTCTGGTGAAGAGTCCGACTGAAATGCCCTTACTTGGATAATTACTGTCATGCCGTAGTACTCCCTTTCAAAAGGATATTCCATCCTCTTTAACCGAAGTTGAAGCTGTTCACTTATGTGAGCCAAATTATACCCTCAAAGACTATTTCGTACTTGTGTCAAACTGACTTTATTTTCTCAAACAAGTTTTCATCCTTAGCATATTTATTCACTGGAGATATGTTACAATGGAAGGATCTGAATACCCCATGTTGACCTGAGAGGCATGGGCCCCTCTGAGATTAAGAAGGGTGAGAGGATCCACTCTCTGGAGACCTCCTGAAGTTCTTGCACTTGACTTTCAAGCTCCCTCTGCTCCTATAAGAGCATTTCTTTTTAGATGGGGAACAAGGAGGATGATGCAGAGGGGATGCTGTATGTGAGCAGGATAGTGGTGGTGAACATGAGTGACCTAGCACAAAGGACAGGAAACAGCTGTGAAACCAGGGCTAGGAGAAGATGTGGTTTGGTTTTTTCCACCACTGTGGGTGTGCCCAAATCCCTGAAGTCTCACTGAACCCTAACCAGTATCTCATTCTTCTTTCTTTTGTCAAAACTTTTAAAACTTTTGGCTTTTTTTCTCTCTAAGAAGTTTTAAAGGAGTAGTATAAAACCGTTCGGTTTTATCAATCTTGTTACATCTGCTGGGAGATTGGCAGCTGCACTTGTAAAGAGAGGTTAGAGCAAATCTCTTTCTGCAGTCCAGGTGAAAATGACAGTGGAGAGGTCAGTTCTCGTGATTTTTCAGTTTCTAGCTGTTGATATCTGGGATTCTAATTCAGTGCTTCGTATTCAGAAATTAGCTGCTTGCTTTGGTCCACCAAAAGCCCATGTTTGGCGTCTTCTTTTCCCTGAGAAGGTGACTTATGGGTTGGTAGATTTTTTCCTATTTTGGACACCAATCAGTATAATTCATGCTTTGTTGGAACAGTATGTAACAACAAACGGAAAGATATCTTGTATTTTTGTAGCTCCATGCCTTTATCTGTCCAGGAAATAAGACATTAGCGTATTAAAACACGCTGAGAATGTACACTAGCTTTAGAGTATTGCACTTCTGCTTTGCGTTTCATTTAAAATACCTTTTAAAACCGTTTCCTACTGTGTTCATGAAACATTCTGGCAAATACTTTGACAACAAGACCAAGATCTTTCAGAAAGGTTAGGAATATGCTTTTCAGATTATCTTGGGTTTATTTATTATTAAATTTTTATTTTACTTTTTTCCCTTCTTTGTTCTGTATTCTCCAGTTTAATTAGATGCTGCCTTCTCCTTTTCCCTCAGGATCCTTTACTTACTTTCTGCAGCAATTTGTGATTTACTGGCTAATTTGAACTCTAGGTTTTTTTACAGTTAAAAAAAAAAAAAACCCGTGTATATTCAGGTTTGAGACTGTGTGGGAGGTAAGGTGGGAACTCAAAACTAAGAAAGCAGGAGAAAAAGACTGTTATATATGGCAACTGTGTCATAGCTCTGTTATTTACTCGTGTGAATAATGGACAAATGGCAAAACTCCCACTGATTGCGGTGGGAGCAGAAGTTAACTCGAGATGAGCAGCTTTCCTACATGTCTAATATTCTGAGGACTCAGGTGTTAATTTGCGAAGAAGATCAACACAGATGGGGAAAAGTTATAGCTTGTGGAAGAATAGCTGGTTGAAATGCAGATCCACACAGTGAGGGCCTAATCTGCTTGATGCCACATACCGACTTCAATGGAAGTCAGAGCCCTTGCAGGAGTCCAGGCTAAGTGATAGTAAAAAATCTAGACAGAGGCTAGACAAAGCCCCTCACTGGTGTGAAATCGTGTGTACATATAACCTTCCTCTTGGAGATTTGTACATATGTTTCTGTAGCATAAAATGTTAATAAAAGGAAAAAGGCAATCCGGGAAGACAAAGCATCCAAGGCAACCCATCTGCACTCTTGTCATATGATAGACTTGGACAAACCGAAAGCTGCCAGTACAACTGCTGAAGAAGTATGCCAAGGGAGCAGATGCTGCCTCTGCAAGGATATTTTCCAAAGTTTGGCATTCAGGATCCTGTGATAACCATCCAGAGAGGAAGGGATGAGGAAGACAAGTGGAATGATGTTGCCTTGGCACCTCCCGGTGTCAGCTTGCCTTTCACATTCACTTGAGTCAGGTCTTTTCAATTCTTTCTTCTTCTGCCTGAGAGAGGCATCTGGTGTGGATGTTAAAAAGGAAGACAGCTATGTATGAAAGGAGAATACTGTGAAACTCGATGCTACCTTCAAAATATTTATTCAAAGGCAAATTCATGAATGTATTTAGATTTATGATGCATAATCATGTTTGGGTTAGCAAAAGGCCCACAGAGGTACTGAATGAATCTGTGAGATCAGAGGCCAGAGGGGTTTTTACGAACTCAAGTGGTTGGAAGAGAAGGTTGTTACGATTTTCAGAGAGCAGCCTGAAAGCGATGCCTTTTGGAGAAGAGCAAGTCTTGCAGCACCTTTGTTCCTTCAGAAGGCTGGGGCAGTTCCTTCAGAAGGCTGTTCAGAGCGCTGCGTGGATGCTGGCTGTGAACCAGCGTTTGTACCGCCGGTTCAACGCACATCTGAGGAAAAAAAAGAACTGCTTTTGCTCAAACTCTGGCACACCAGCCAGACCAGGTCATCGCAGCGAGCCACCTCAGCACGTGTGGAGGCTCCTGCGGGACAGGGTGTGGGGAGTGGGGAGAAGCGGGGGCTGCCATGGTGCCACTGCCAGCACCCAGTTTGGTAAGCTGGGGTTAGTGCCCTGCCCCTGTGGTCAGCACCACCCACAACCAAACACAGATGTTTTCTTTAAAACTGTTTAAAAATCCTCTGTGGACTTTTAAAAGTCTTTCTCATTGTTTGCATTCGCTGTGTATTACTACTGTAAAGGGGTAGCGTGGCAGCCGGCAGGTCTGTTTTCAGGTGCTCACTTTTCTAGTGACGTTCAGCATCCGTGTTGTAGTCCCTTCTCCGAGCTAATCCAAGGAAACACACACATATCCAGCTGGTAACAGGCTCTGTTTCCAAAGGTTTAGAGCTTCTTTCAGGCTGGTGCTGATAAACAATGTTCCTGTGATTTCTTTAACATGAGGACACACTCCTCGAGGCCACGCTCACAGTTCTTATCAAACTTATTTGGCTTTTGGACAAAGTACGCTTTTAATCAAGCCCCACCAGCTCAGGAACTAGTAAGCGATGACCTTTATTTTGTTTTGGGGTTGGAAGAGGAGGGGAAGGAGGCAGGCTAAAACCCGACTCTCGAGGCTCATCCCTGCTGAGCCATGACTGCCCTGCGCTCTCCTCGCGCCACAGAGAGCGCCTGAACCTTTGCTCCCTCCAAGGAGGAGAGGGGTGAGGGAGGGAGGCTTGGCCCAGCCTCCCAGCAGCTGGCAGCCACCCCGAGAAGAGGGGAAGGAGGGCAGGGCTGCGCCGGAGGGGCCCTGACATGCTCGCGTACAACTAAGCGTGGTGTTTTCGTAAAGCGGCATTTGCCCTTTCCTGCTGCTGGATGCCATGAAAGGTCACCCAGAATGATCTAAACGCATCGTTTCCCTGGTGTGAAGGATGCAGTGGGGAACCTTGGAATGAAGGCGGTGCTTTTTGTTGTCCTGCGAGTGTTCCCTTTGCGGTTGTAGTTCCTGCAGACCAGTATCGTTACCTGGGTTGTGACGGGGCTCAGAGTGCTCTCTGTCCGTGAGCAGCCTCCACTGTGGCCGGGACCCTCGCTCACAGCCCCGTGACCACCTTGGGTGTGAACTCTCTGTCTTCCTAGGTGCACACCCAGGGCCTGAGCCCTTGTTCTCCTTGGCTGTACATGACCCTGGAGCATTATAGAGACACGAGCTGACAGTCCACCAAGGAAGAGGTTTTATACTGGTTTTGGCAGCATTTGTTTGACTGGGGGTTAGCAGTGTCCTGAGCAGAAAACCACAGGAACTAAATCTCATTTGCTAGGATTGAAATATAGCAACCAAGGCAGATCATCCTGTCTTGCTGTTTTTATGTGTCCCTGAGTCTAAAGTCATTTTTAAAATGTGAGTGATGCAATTTCTTGCATCTTTCATTTAATATGCTGCTTGGTAAACACTGTTTTAGATTAGTATATTTGTAATTTAAATGAAGACAATACATCAAGTCAAGTCAGAAAAGAAGGAAGAAGTTTAAGGAATGATTGATGCCTCTTTCAGTGTTATGCCCTCTTCAAAAAATAAAAAAAAATAGCATAGGAGAGGGAAGAGGTGGGATTATTGAGGGTCTAGTGGGGTAAGGGAGAAAGAGAGAAACTATTGTTCATGGACGGAAATGCACTATTTTTAAAACCACAGTCAGCTCCGATAGCTGAATCTGTTTTCTTCAAGCGCACTAATAAATTCTGCCTAATTCATTTTTTATTCTCTCTTGGGGTCTGCTTGCAGATTTGCCTCAACAAAGGAAGCATCATGTTACTTCTTTTAAATAATTGATGGCTCTTGGTCCAAGCCAGCTTGAAGGAAATTCAAAAGTAGGTACTGATTGAGTAAATACCCTGCCTCCCCCTGCTCCCACCCCCTGTCCTGTATTTATTTTTGCAGCCTGGGTGACTGGCGGTTGCCGATGAGGTCATTGAAGCTTTGGGTACACCCAGCACTTAGGAGCTCTGATTTCATTTATGTATTTATTTATATTTAAGAAAAGGAGAAGCCGTTAATTGTAAAGTGCCTGATGGAGCTAAGAGCTCTTAATAAATCACCGGCAGTTTTGTGCTGTAACAACCAGGGATGGACTTTAACAGGCTGTGGTTGGAAAGAGTACCAAGAAGGGTGTTGGGAAGACTTGCATACACATGCTGTCCTCTTCACTGGGACTCTGGTCTTCTCACGGGACTTGTGGACCAGTGGTTCCCATCATGTTGGTTGTTTGCAGGCTTTGTCCTCTGCCTCTGACAGCAGCGTTGTTTCTATGGAGTAAGTCATCTCACTGGGCAGCACGGACTTGCCGAAGCGCTGCGATGTCATTTTTAAAGATGCACCCTTTATACTTTGCCCTTTAAATTATTAAAAAACGGAGTGGTCTCAAAACCCAGCAATAATTTTTTGGTGTTTTTCTCCTTTCTTAGCTAGCTTTGGAGAGGCAGTGTGGACTCTTTCTGCTGTCTTCACAGCAAATATTGCCACAGTAAGAACATTTTTGGTGTAAAATACTTCATAGGAGAAAATAGCGGAGGAGGTTACATCTAGCAAATTTTGCAGTCGTACGCTGATCTGTAGTCCACCTGACTTCATCCCTCCCCATTTTTGATAGCAGTGAGTTAGAGGGCTGAAGAAAAGTTTGGGAAAGGTGGCTTCTGTGTGAAAATGTTATCCCCCTTAGGTTTTCTTTGTAACGTGTATTGACAGTTTGTGACGTTACTTATGCAATGGTCTGTAAGTGATGCTCAATTATAAAAGGGTCTGATGACTATAGAAAAAAATGGGAAATGTTTCTTTTTCCAAACAGGCAAGTCCTACAGTTCATCTTGATAAAATACTTTAATCCATGAAACTGGTACTCACCTAGTAAATAACGTAAGGTCTTCTTGACCTTGCAGCATTACGTGGGCATGTGTGCCATTCAGCTGAACTACTCTAGTGTCCAATACCTTGGAGAAATTGTCAAGTATTTCCTCTGATGCCATGCTTATGTCACCCACGCTCGCTTGGTGTTCCTTGCTGCCTGCTAACAGTGCTCAGGCCACAGAGCAGTTTGAGTGCCCACAGCCATAGCGGAATCAGGCAGGGCCTTTCCAGCTGGGAGAGCAGAGCACCATCAGGGGCATGTCCACATGAGTAGGTGCAGATGGACCGGAGCGGACTGAACGTGATTTGGCTCTGGTCTGGAAGTCATGGAGCTATTTAATGTGATGCTGTCATCAGGCTAATACTCTTATTGTGTATTACTAGTGGTGTTAGATCTAGAAGCTCCGGTATAAAGACTGATCTGTCAGGAGTGTGCCATATATTTTGCGTATTGTCCTCTTTTCCCTCCCATAAAGTGAGTATCATCTCCGGTAAAGCAAGCATTGTGATGGTAGGTAATCTGATTTACAAAGAAAGCTTTCTTTGAGAAATGGAGTGATGGAGCCAGTTCTGTCTCTTCCTCTCCAGAAGTGGACCTCTGGGGGTCTGTATTAAGGAAACCATAGCTATTGGGATGGGGGGGGCAACATGGAGGGCTGAGTTCATTGTTTCTGAGGCATGACAGTCTAGGCAGCAAGAGGACAATGCAAGAATGAAACTTGGAACAATAATACCCAAAGATGCCTGCCAAAGTGAGGCATGCGACTGCATAGTTGGATATCTACAAAGCATCTGAGCAGTTGTAGTTGCTCTGACCGATATGGTCCACATCAGTGCACAATGATGTCTAAGAGTTTTTTCAAGTGATTGTGAATGCGTACACATTTTTATACAAGTGATTGCAGTATTTGGGGACTTCTGTGCAGAGCAAAGTTTGCAAGTGGAACTAAGAGATTGGTCAAACCGCCTCTTTATCTGCCAAAAGAATGGGTAAAAAATTAATTTGGTGATAGGAAAAAGCTTACAACCATCACACTAGCTCTCTTTGCATGTTAAGTCTTTTGCCATGGAGGGAAATCAAAGGCTTGTTGAAGGCACAGCATACCAAGGTGTATCTATTAGTATGTGCTTAACTCTGTTGCCTGGGAGATTTTATTAAATGCAATGGCCAGGAAAATTGACCTCACATTTTGGTGGTTTTTTTTTTTTTCTGTGGGTTGGATCCTGACTCACATCACATACATGTATAAAGCTGGCAATTTACTGGTTTATCAATGGAAAAACCACTTAGTTGGAAAAAAAGGGGGAAACCTCGCAATAGCATCAGTGGGGTTTGAAATATAAGCTGCACCAGAGGGTATGAGTATGTTACTGAGTGTAATAGGGACCTTCCTATCCATGAACGTAGCATCATGAGACAAAGTGAAACCAGTTTGTCTGGTGGCTGGACTCTCCAGGTGTAAAACGCTATTGCAAGCATTCTGTTTAGGAAGGGAAGCTAAAAGCCTCTCAAGGGTACATAGAAAATGCTGATCCTGAATGTATAAATGGACACATTTTGGTCCTTAAGTTATTAATTATTACTCGTGATTAATTATAATTATTTTATTACTGCTCCAAACCCTTGGGTCAAACTGCACACTGAAGTCAGTAAGAAATTTGCTGAAGAATCTCTTGATTTGGTATGTTATCATTATTATACTGAATATTGGATGTTATCAGTTGCACTGAAGACACCAACTGCTATCATGCCATCAAATCACAGGATATATTTGGGTTGCAGGCGTAACTCCATTTCTTTCAGTGTCATCAGATATAACTGTAAACAATGCACAAAGGGAAGGGGAAATAATCCCTTCACCCACAAAGACATAAATTAAATGTTACCCCATGCTAAAAAATGTAACCCTAAATGAACCTTACGTTCAGGGAAGTTCAGTGCATACATTCTGTTCAAGGGTATGGCAAGTACCTTCAGAGTGGTCTGTTTTATTGAGGATTTTCCAGTGGAAAAGCTGGCACCCCCCTCCCTCTGGCCAGCTCTGCCTTCCGACTGCCTCTCTCTCCTCAAGTAACCAGAAGAATCCTTTTCTTCTGCGCATATAGCTTGTAATATACATAAAAGCAGAGTTTGCTTTGATCCTGACAGCGAAACATTTATTTTTAAACTCGGACTGGGCTGTTGTCCAGCAATGCTCTTTCCTTTGCATCATGCCTCTGCAGCCTGCCTGGGTGCAGCTGGACCCGCTGCAAGAGGGACCTGGCTTGATGGGTCCTGCTGAGCTCCCTCCCTCCCTCTCCCCCCATTCCTCCTTCTCCTCAGGTTTTGAAATTCAAATTGAATGCAATTTTCAGCTCATTTGAGTCAGAATATACTCTTGCTGAGCTTCAGTGGCTCTTAAATTCAAACTTGCAGGAGAAAACAGATATCATCTGTCACCGAGGGTGGGAAAGGGTGTCCTCCCCACATTTTATTCATGGGAGGCAGGGCTGCACTGAGTAATTCCAGTCTTTCTGACTAATCGCTCACTGGCAAACTAATCAGCTAATCGATGCGACTGGTTTCTTGTAGTTTGGTCTCTTTTTGCAGGGTATTTTTTTATATTTCACCAGCCTGTTTAGTATTTATATTTAATGTCCTAGAAGTGCCCTAGCTGGAATGCTTGTGTTCACATTTGACTGTACCTGCTTGTTTCTGGTCTCCGTGTCTCCATCACAGACTATCCCCTTTAAAGAACTAGAGATGGAAATGCCTCAAATCAGACAATTGGCAGACGAGAGGTGAGGGGAGAGAGATTTTCAAAAGAAACTTAAAAAATGGAAAGGGACAAAGGGAGAAACTGTGTTAAATGCATTATTTGTTGTTCTATCAGCAGGTGTAAGACCACATACATCTATGTGGTACATACCATTGCTGCTTACTCTATAAAACCTGTTTCATATTAGCACAAGTGCCAATATCTCATGAGTCACCTCAAGGGAAGTGGGAGTCCTGCTGATAAGTATAGGAGAAATACAACTCCCAGTTTTGCCTCACTGCTTTTTTTTTTTTAATATTATTTTTGAAATATAAAACACTCTCGCAAAGAGGACCAGCTCCTGCTTTTATTGCCCTTTTATTGCAAACCCGTCTTTCATTTGGTGAAAATAGCATTGGTTCGGAGATTGGCAAACTACCTTCAAAGGGAAATGTTGCAAGGAACAGCAATTTGGTAGGTGTAAGGGCAAAGCTAAAGTACAATCTGTGCTAGTAGAGAAAATAGGTTACTTAATCTAACAGCATGATAGCATTTTAATGCTGCTCTGAGCAACATCAGCTTGTTACTGGCAAAAATCCACAGCCTGAATTTTTGTTGTAGCAAAAACTACATGCCATAAAGGATGTCAGAGATAGACAGGATATCTGCAAATGGTAAGAACATGTTAAAGTCAGACTGGAAATGATGTCAAACACCATGCTGGTCCCTCAGTTATTTTATATACTCTAAGCCTTGGTGTATTACTAAACCTGGCTTTCGGTTGGAAACTGCAGTTCTCCAGCTTTCTTGGAGCCCGTTCGTTGTTCCTCACACTGGACAAGGGTTTCGAAACAATGAGGGCCCAACCCTAGAATCAGAGAATACCAGGTCGGAAGGGATCTCAAGGATCATGTGGTCCAGCCTTTCCTGGGAAAAGCTCACGGGGAATTCCAGTAAACAGTTTTGTCTTCGATATGCTCATGTAATCCAGACGGGAATTAAACTTTATGACAGTATTCAGTCGTCACTTTGGCCACCTTAAGTACTTCCAGTGTAGTGTGTTTTTCAAAGTACTTGTCTGATGTTGGCTGAGTCAAAGCAAAGATACTGGCTGGTGTGGTCAGCTGACCAGATTGCGATAGCCAGAGATGGATGGCTGTTGGCGCAGAAGCCAATAGGCTGTTATGGCAAAACTTGTGTATTTTATGTTAGAGAATGGCAAAAATCAGGGATGAGAAAGGGTGACAATGTTAGTGCACGTTAAGAGTAGCCCAAGCTCACCTTTGGGACTGGGTCCCTTCACAACACAGGCAGCGGTTAGAGACGTGTGTCTGGATCACGGTGGAGTTTAGAGGTGTGTCAGGCACACGGCTGCCAGGGTAGCGGAAATTGATTTCCAGTGGTCTGTATGGTCATGGATGTTAGCCCCGATCCATCTACAGTTTCTGAAGCAAGGGATTTTGGAATCTCTTTTTTAATTAGGCAATTAAATTCAGGTTAAGCATTGTTTTAGGCAGCTCAGTGCCTCCCTGAATCTTCCTCTTTGTCTCCAGCGGCTCTGTTAGATGTTGCCACTGACCTGCAAAGCTGGTACTTCAGGTCTTTATAAAGAAACCTGATATTCTTATGGAAGTTATGATGATGTATGTAAATCAGCTGCCACTTCCACACTGTCACCTCTTCAGCTGAAAAAGAAGGGCAAATCATTTTGTTGGTAGCTGCCGAAACAGTCAGCTGCACTGTCATTAATACTGTACCCTCTTTCCTGGAAACTCAATATGTCAGCTACCTGACATACCCTTCCTCTTCCAAGAATACATCATTCCTTCAAATTCTTCTTGAGCTGGGACCTCCCATTTGCCAGTTTATTGTTCTTCTCCTGGCCCGTTAGTTTTTCCTGCCGTTCTTTTTTCAGAGCCTCATGTGTTTTTTATAGAGTTTTATCATGTGCTCATGACCAGAGTAACTGAGCCCCTTCCAGAAGCATATAAAGGGATGTGTCCAGCTGCTATTATGCTGCCTTCTCTCCTTTCTTCTGGGTAAAACAGTGGGGAGTAAAGCATTAGATTTAGTGTGGGGGGGTGTTTACTGCAGTGATATATGCACCTATATGGTCACACACCCTGGTCACCCTCTGCCTGTAAGGCATCCCCTTAGTCTGCCCTGTTTGGACTTTGGTGCTGGATCTGTTCCTCAGGGAATTGCCCAGATTTCTTTCGCTGCTCACTGGGAAAAGACTCTCCATTCAGTTCTTGGAAGCACGTCTTTCTCTCCATAGAAGCCATTGCTAAAATTTCTTGTTCCACACCTCCTATTCTATCTTGCTGCTTAACCCTGACAGTCACAGAGATCTTCTGTCATCAGTTCCCTCATCTGTAATTTATCCTTCAGGGGCCATACGGCAGCTGAAGCACTTGCACACAAACTTCATGCTGAGATTTGTATAATGAAAAGTATTTTGCTTCGCAGCAGTACAAGAGCCACAGAAATCCAGGTGAAATAAGAAGTGATTGCCTCCTTGCTTTGGTGGATCTCCTGGATGTCGCCCCTCTCTAGCACTTGCCCTCCTTTCAGCCCACAGCTGTCTGTCTTGATTTGTGTTTGGCCCTGCTGAGAATCTTTCCATTGCAGAAGGAAGCAAAACTCTGGTTGTTGTCAGTGGACATTGTCACCAATGAGATTTTTACCTAGTATGTATCTCTGCAACTTAACTTTTTGTTGTACCAGATATTCCTGCATGACTGTTGTATTACTAAAAAGTAGTGGTTGCACCTTTTAAGTTTTCTGTGTGATGAGACTCTTGAGTACCTGAGGAATTCTATTAAAGATAGAGGTTTCCACGGAAGGAAGAAATTACTGGACTGCAAAACTCCTAAAATTGTTGTCGTATCCTGTTAGAAACCTGTTGGTGTGCCTGTGTGGTATTTGCTTAGGTAGGTGTGTATCCATAGAGAAAGAAGTATGTTTTATGGTATCTCCTAAGTAGAGGATGACTTGTTGCTCTTCAGAGGTCACTGGGGGACCTGCCATTCCTG
>NW_010422703.1:0-5313 GCF_000710305.1 Buceros rhinoceros silvestris | reverse complement strand
CCTGCTCAATAGAGATCATAGTTTCAAATGAATAAATAATTGCCCACCAAACTGTGAGTGTTTGCTGTACTGAACCTGTAATCAGATTTCTGTGTTTTAATTTCGTATCTACTTTTAGTATTGCATACACTAACACTTACGATTGGTGGTTATTCTTTTGTACCATTCTCTCTCTATTTTTTATTTGTTTCTTTCTTTATGGTGTTTTAAGAAATTTAGTAGAGTAGGGTCAGAAGTGTTCTCTTTGAAATTATCTTTAAAAATACTCTTGACTTTAACAGGATTAGTGGTCGTGTTAGGGAGCCTGAGAAAGTGGTCTTACAGCACACACAGCACCTGATGCCTAAACAACCAACCTCATCAGGCTGACTATTTCCCCGAGTCACGTTTTGTTCCATCCTGGCACAAACCAGACCGGGACAACAACTTGTGTCACCAAAGAGGCATGACGTTAGCCTTGCCTATATTTTCACTGGCCTTTGTATTGCCATGGCAACAATAGTTTTAATTACCGAGAGCCAAAACGGGAACTTGTATTTCAGACGGGGCTCAGTTTTCCCTGTGGACAAAACTCTGATTAGTCAGTGGAGAAAAGCTTTGTATCTCAGTTTTCCTCCCAGGCTGGATTTTATCCTCTGCTTTAACAGACAGCTGTTGTGCTCACGGTGTGAACTTGGAGGGGCTGCAGCTGGCTGGAGGGCTGCTGGACAGTGGCCCAGCGGGAGATGAACTGACCCTTCTGTCTCAGGGGCAGCCTGGCACTGTGGTGGTTCGTGTGTTGAAGAACGGTTCTCTCACTAAAGGACTGCTCTTGGCTTCCCTCTAAACCACCAGAGATCTGCATATTTGCAAAAGTCTGGTGTGAAGTGATGTCTAATAATCGGCCTTGACAATGTTGAAGATTGTGCTTGAGGGACAAACAAGGAGCTCCACTTCAGCAGCAGACATGAAAATTCACAAAGCAGATGCACGTCCACATCCAGCTGTGACGTGGGCAATCAGTATGTCCGTGTGCTGTGTGGGAGGATGCAGGTCAGGGGTGGCTTTCCTCACAGTGGCGAGGGTGTTAAGTCACTTCTCCAAGACGGGGGCGTTTGAGGGCAGTGACCAAAAGTGTGTGTGTTGCTCAGGTAATTCATACCAAGAGAGAAAAAAATTGGTTGATGTAAATCAGTGTCTTTATATGTATATACATATACATATATATATAAAATCAATTATGTGGACTTCTAATGCTTTCATTTCCTATTTTGGTTGAATGGTGGCGCTTGGTGGTTATAGTGAGGCTGCGTCTGGGTTTGTGAACTTCCTGGCAGTGTTTGAAGAGCACAGAGGTTGGTGAGGAGATGGGTCACCATGTAATTTTGTCTGGATCTTCTCTGATACACTGAGATTCCTAGCGTATATTTGTACGATCGCAGGTCTGAGACAGCGTTGTCAGGAGATTATGGCCAGAGATCATGAAATCACGGAGAATAAGAGTTGCAAGATCACACTGTTAACTAGAAATTCAATTATTCAAATGTGGTTCCAGAATGCAGGGGGCTCAGCAAGCATGTAGGCTAATATTTAGACTTGCTGAATCTCTAATCTCACTCCTTGCAGTGCTACAACAACTTTTTTTACCACACAACACCCTGAGCAAGTATTTTACTGGTAATTGTACTGTTGATTCACTTATACTTTTTGAATTTTAAGAAGTCCTGCCTCTAAGATTGTGATTTTGGAATTTGATATCATAATTAAGCCCTCTTCTGAAAGAAAATAAGAAGTTTGCTGCTGTTTTTAATGAGATTTTATGGTAAGTATGGCAACGGTAAGTCTGTCAGACCCAGCTTTGCTGCACATGTGTAGCTCTGTGCTTTGAGACCCTTGAAATGTCTGTTTTTAGGACATCAGCAGGGGGCTAATGAAAAGGCTTTGTTGATTTTAACGAATCGCAAGCCACTGTAGCCAAAATAAATATAATCTGCTTTTTGGATTAGTTGTCACACATGATTTTACCTACTAACAGTGATTAAAGGACCCTGGTGGACCAGAAGCATAGCTGCTCTCTGGTGACTCTTGCTAAAATAGCAATAAACAGAAGTAAATAAAGACTTAGGGCATTAGTTATCTTTAATAAACAGTGACACTGCATGTAACATTGGCGGAAGACTTCAAAAACCTGCAGCGTGCACAGCAATGTCCCTCTTTCTAGCGCAGAGCGTGTTGCTCGTGTTAGCTGTCTGGCAATGATGGCATCACCGAGTTGCTTTCCCTGCGTTACTGAGCTGCTGTCCCTCTTTAAGAGCAGCCAACCCAACTGGACACCTCGTGGAGGCCTTAATCGCTCAGCCATTCTCATCCGGCAGCAGACATCGGAACAAAGTTGAAAATGTCCAAAACTGGAGGGATTACAACAGGAAAATGAAGGGAGCGTTATTTGCTTGTGTAATTATGCAACCTCCAAACCACTGTAATTCCCTCCAGTTAATGAACGGAGGGCCGGTGTTCGTCTCTCTTACCTTAGTCTTTGTAAGATGATGGAAAGAATTACTTGCCCCTGCTGACATCTTTTATCCCTGGTATTTTCCCAGTAATCAAGGGTGGGTGTGTTTCCTGATCCCCTTCACGTTTGTTGTGAGAGGCAACAATTACAGATGATGGTATTGTACTGCTTCTTGGGACTCATTGTTTCTTTTAATCAGTGGATAGAAGAAACAAAACAAATGAAATCACGTTCTCTCTTCCGAGGGGGAATTATTGCTGCAGGACAAAAATGTTGGGAAGGATTTTAGACTGTTGTATGGGGGGAAACATCTTTCTGAGTGTGACAGGGAATGGAGGAGTTTCCCAACAGAAACATGGAGATCAGAGCTTCTGAAATGAAAAAAATGAAGGGACAGCAAAACAGGAGAAGTATTACTTTAAAGATAAATCCTACCAGAACAGGGAGAGGGCCCGAGCTTTCTAACAAGTCTTCAACTTGTATACATGTCCCTAATTGTGCACCCCTGGAAGGCACATGGCGCTGTTCTACAAGGAGTTTATATTTTACCTGAGAGCTAATAAACTTCATGTTATTCAAGCAAACATCCTCAGGCATTTTTAGAATTGTAGAACTCCTTTTTGATGTATGCAGTTAGATTCTTGTGTAGTGTTTCTAGTGAAGTTCTGCAGCAGTTAAAATCTACTTCTGGCTTTAGAGTCTATGGAAAAATTACCCTGGTGTCATGCTCAGGAAGGGAGTAAGACCCACCAAGGACCCATCCTTCTCTTGGCTGGCAGTCATTAGGAGTCTGGAGACTTGCCTGATGGTGTAATTCAAGTCTTGACTGCATATCTTATTGGTTAAAAATAGGAGCCAACTCCAGCTCATCAGTTTTGCTAAGAAACTATTGATTGTGATTAGCAAGCTTAAAAATAATTACCTTGTGTGTTCATTGCTATCTTTGGACATACTCTCATATTCCTACTCTTATAGAAAGTATTGAGCAGCGCAGTAGGGCGATTTGATGACTAAGGCGTTACGCTGTGTGTGGAGGAGAAGGGTATTGAGCACTTCATTGTTCCATCTCCTGGTCATTAAGCAAACATGCAACACCTCCTACACAGGGGAGCAAACTGACTGGTCTTCCTGAAAGGTACACAATGAGCCATCCCCACCGCCTTGGTCCTGTGGGGGAATGTCTATTCAGTCCTTCCCAGTTTCAGTCATCACTTTCACCAGTCAGCTCTGTGATAGGAGCTGCAAGCCCGCCCAGCGCCACAGGTGCTGCAGCCTGGGGACGAGCAACACACTGATTTGCTTAGCACCAGGTGAAGGGGGATGAGTATCTCCTGGGTTTAAACACCGAATTTAAAAGCCTGATGGCGCTGATGATTCATACCTGGTAGTGAGTTGACCCTGAACGGCTGCCTCAGTTAATGATACCTGAAAGCCTGTCTCTGGAAGTCGTTGTTCCTCTGTCAGGGACAGTTGCAGCAAGCAGCTGAATTTTTGTTACTTACAGCACTGTGTATTCAAGTGAACCAGCATCCACTTCAGTCTGCTCAAGCCTGGGCTGCCTGCTGAGCGTGTGAGAAGAGCTACCTATTCCTGTCAGACTCCTAATGCAGGTCAGTAACCACTTCAGGGGGCCACTTTCCCCAGGCTTTAACTCTTGAGCGCCCTTGGAAAAGCTGATTTTTTGCCCTGTTGTTCTTCTCTGTTGAGAGAGCCTAGCAAGAGTAACTTCTAAGTTTGGTGTCACAAGTTGGATGATGAGAATATTGTTGCATGATACTATGCCCATAGGATCTCCCCACCTTGCTCTTTAGGTTTTGTATCCCCTGTGAATGCAATTGGAATTTCAAATCATAATAATCCGTAATGCCTCGTTTGGTTTTGCATTTTCAATTTATATTTCTCCTAGAGTTTTTCTCTTGTGGTGGTTTAGTGTGTGCTAGGGCTACCCTCAACAGGCACCTAATGTGCTGGCAGGAACGTGCACAATAACAAATGGCCCTGGTGTTTCGCAACTGTGGATGCTTGCTGTGGGTATCAAACTGGGCTCATTGCGCAATGATAGTGACCTGCGGGCAAGGTGCAGAAAAACTCTTCAGGTCATGTGAAACTGGATGTGTTTGTGTGTCCAGGAAAGGGATTTTTGTCTGTTAGTGCAACTTTTGAAATTCAGAGTTGGAATTTACCAGGATGGGGGGGAATAACTTCTTAAAGTGTTTGCTGGTACAGTTGTCTTCGTATCAGCACAGGTGGAGAGGCAAGTGCTGGGTCTCCCTAGAGTTATTGTGCCTTGTGGTTTTTTTTTGATTGCTTCAACAAAGTAGAAAAATGAAACATGAGGCTTCAGTATGGTAGCAAGGGAGACTGTGGGCATGTTCTCTTTCCTGGGAGCTCAGGTCTGTGTTGGAGGAGGAGACGCAGATGGACTGCGGCTGCAGCCCTGAGAAAACAGGGCTGGAGCAGGAGCCTGGGGAGGAGGGGTGGGGTGGTGTGGGGTGGTGGCTGAGGAGGTGGTGAATCTAGTGGGAGGGTGCAGCTCTCACTGTCCCGCAAGAAATGTTACAAGAGCCCTGAGGAAGGTCTGAGCAGGTGATAGTGTGGGAAGAAACTTCACTGGCAGGAGTTTCTGATAGCAGCTTTATGCACTAAAGGTATTGTCGTATGCTTTCAAAGACTTCTAAGTCTGTCTGCTGCAGTAATTCCCTTAAATACCCGTGTAACTCCCCAATAGACTCATACACATAAGCTATGTATTTCCAAACAATTTGCTTCAAAAATATTTGGTTTGACCAAGAAAAGTATTATTGGAAAAAGCTGGATTTTTT
>NW_010422702.1:45591-49779 GCF_000710305.1 Buceros rhinoceros silvestris | reverse complement strand
TGCCAAGAACGGGAGTCCTGGAGGGTAAATACAGAGCATATACACGTGGGAAGTAGCAGCATAAAAACCATAGGATAGTTGGCAAGTAAAGTAGCATGTTGTTTATTATGGTAAAGAGAAATCTATACCGAGCCTACAGGCTCTAGGGGGAAAACTGTCTTTTGAAATTGTCTAGTCTGTATGAATTCATGCTAGAGAAAAAAGAAGCTGGACAGACATTATGGCACCATCTTATCAAGTGGTTGTCAAGGTAACCCTGAATGAATGTGCAAGAACAGGACAGCTCATCACTTTCCAAGGGTTCGTGGAGCACACAGAGGGACTATCACTGCCTAGAGGTCCCAGTCTACAATACTCTGCTGGTTGTATTGGAGTCAACAGGTAATTATACAAACTCCATTATTGCAGGCACTAAGCTGTGTTGGAATAAATCTAACACACACAACCTCCTACTATTAGTAATCGTTAATTTTGTCCTTACCTTTGGGATGTAAAAATAAAATTATATAAAGCCAAATCAATATGTACATTTTCATTTTCTTGAAATGCAAATGTATTGCTTTCAAAGCTAAAAGTTTGAATTATTGTTCATTATTCTTGCACAAGATTTATAACAAATCTATAAAACTTCACCCCATATTTGGTTCCCAATTGTTGGGAGTACTAAGTCACAGCACAAAGACCAAGTCACATACAACGTGCACAAAGCCATGCACGTAAGTCATGCGCAAGAGGCAGCTGGATGCCTGCAAAACCTCTGTGGTTAAAATTCGGCACTGGGCGATGTGGCAATCAGAACTACAACTATCACTAGATCAATATCTAGTGGTGGGTGTTATCTTTATGCCGGAAAAAGTGCGAAATGGGGCAGAGGTCTGGTGATTGCATTAATCCATCTTTTCCAGCCTGGACAAAAACAAGCTGTTACGGATACCCCTAAAGGTGTAAATTAGCAGACTTGGTGCAATTAACATAAGCGATAAGCCTGTCTACAGTCCCACTCACACTCACCTCTACCCCGATGATGTAATGAGAAAAATGAAGTATAAATATTGCCCCAATGTCAGCCCTAAAATTGGGCAGGAGATGCTTGAGAACCAAACTGAAAGCAGGGATTGACTGTTTGGTTTCAGATGCCTTGTGTTAAGAAAACTTATGATGAAAAAAAATTATCCCTTCACTGTGGGAATGCCGCATGGCTTCAGGGCCTCCCTTGTCAACGTGTGCACCATCCTCTGTGGCTTTGGGTGTCTGAGATGAGCAGAGGGACTTCTCCTGGAGCCTGTACCATACCCAAGAGGCAGTAGCTGGACGTGCTCTGCAGGAGGTCCACAGCTCTTTACTTGCCTTTCAATGTAGCCAGAACTCCATGACCTTCAGAAAAGAGGGGGGAAAATATGATTATAGTGAATTGTCGGAGAGAGATGTGGTTAGGTTTTTCATCAGGGTAACAGGAAAAGGGCAGGGACTATGTTGTGGATTAATTTCCTATCTGTACAATGTCAGGGGGATGGGGAGACCGTGTAAACATAACTTTGGCCTTTTTCTTCCAATTTTTTTTATCCTCTTCCTGTAACTTGTTCTATAGCTGTTCAATTTGCAGGGACGGTAATAATTGAGCTGTCTTCCTGCCTCTTATTTCCTCTCTCAGATGCTGTTTCTCTCTATTTTGGTTTTTACTATCCTGACAGGTGGCTTCTAGGCAGGTGCCTAACATCTTACATGTAACTCTTTTTCTTCCCCCCATCCTTTATATGGCCCCTGGCCACCCTCAGCTGTTCTTCCACAGCTTTCCAATCTGTAAATTGTCATGAGACCATTCTTGTGAGAATCCTGGACTCAGAATTATTGCATGTTTTCTTAAATAATCAGTGATACTACTTGTCATTCTGGCGACTACGTAAATTTGTCAGAGGTGAGTGTTCTAAAATGCTTAAATCACTTAAATCTGCTGTTGCAGAATCCTGATTTAGGATCCTGTTCGCTGCAGAATAAGTCGAATGAGCCTCACTCAGAATAGGAAAGCAGCGATATGTTTTATTGAGATAGAATGACAATTTGATACGGTTTAATGAATTTGGTGGAATTTTAACAAAGTTTAACAGAGATTTATCAAGCTTCACTTCGATGGTAAGGTTCATTCTATTACAACATGGAAGAAACATGCAAAGGGAAATTGAATTAACAAGAGCATGGAATAAGGGGATCCTACACAACAGTAATTTAGGATTTGTTAAAATTGTTATGGTAAATCACAGGATTAAATTATGTATTTTCCAGCAACACTTACCTGAGTGATTTAATCAGCATAACAACTTGGTTAAAGATTTGAGAATGGCAAGATTCCCACAAGATATATGACAGAGGTTCCTAAATTGAATCATACACACAAATGCTCACACAGGTATGTACAGAGATTAAATAATATTTTAAAAAAGCACATATACACACAAATATAAAGGTTAAATCATAAACACAGACTTGCATACAGCCACAGATATAGAGGTCAACCTATGATTAGGATGTTTCTTTTGCTGCAGATTAGCATAAATTTTTGGTACCAAATTATTTGCCTTGAATATCATGAAAATCTGCCCTAAGGGGCATCCCATCTTAGGGGGGGATACTGTTGCACAGCCTGCTGCAGTCCTGGAGTGCACAAAGGGCTTCACTGGGGATTGCTATTTATAAGGTCTCAAGATGATTGACTTTGGGCATTATTCCTGTCCGGCAATCTTGACAGACTTCAGAATGGGCAACTATTGAAGCAGGAAGAATTTTTGGGTATGTTTCCCCGGCAACAGGTATTTCAGGTGTGGTTTGGGAGCTCCTAATAGTCCCAACTCACTCTACCTCTACCCGTGACAAGAAGGGACCAGATTATCTCAACTCACTGCTTCTGATGCAAGATCAGAAGATATCAGATTGTCCTAGCCCACTGCACTTGTAATTAAAACTGGAAGACAGCGATGACTAGAGCAGACAATACAAGGCAGCCCATTGGTGGGGTCTGCACCACCACAGACTGGGAGAGGAGGGAGATGGATAATGCTGAATGGTGCTACTGCATTTCATCCAAGCTGGGCTTGACGTTATGACTCTGCTTTGTAGAAATTGATTCAGCATTTATCTCATGCTGATCTACTACTTGGAAGTGCTGGCTCTCAGAGGGGTAAACCAAGGGCTGAGAAAGAAGTCTGTTAAAATATTTTCTTTATAAATGACTACAGCAGTTTTGATTTAGTTCCAAAGAATTCTGTGAAAATACGTAGAAATTGCTGCTCGAATATAAGCTCTTGAAAAGGGACTACATAATTTTTTTCCTGTGAAGGAGCCTGTCGTAACATGCATCAGCTGTGGTATTATGCATCAAACCTCTCTGGTGCAGCAGTAAATGTACGTGAATAAAGCAGTCACCATCAGGTCTGCCAAAGCAGTGACAGAAAAAGTCTGGTGCAGTTAAAAACTTGTGTAACACACACTAATGTTTTTCTTGAAACTCTTTGTTATACAAATTTGTTACTGTTGTTGAAAAGGGAAGAATTTGGAAGCTGACAAAGATATTATCACAATTGTCTACATCAAAATAAAAATGGGTACAAAAGGTGTGTTACAACAGTGCCCCAATCTACATTTTATCTGCAGTTTGTCACTCTTTCCCTATATTTCTCATCTTCTTCTCTTACTACATGCAATTATTTCTTAGGTTGATGAGAATTTAGTTCCTGCAAAACCTTTTGAGATAGTGCATCCACACATAATTGCATGAAAGGCAGAACATTTACAATATCGACTGTTTCCAGTCATGAACATCTGATATCACCACAGAAAAATATGAATCAGCTTTGGACAACAAGTTTTCCAGTCACAGGAGAGCTCATGGAAATCAATAAACTACCTGCACCTATTGTAGAGAATAATGGTTTGGTCAGCTCAAACCCAAATCCCTGCTAATAAATTCCCCAGAGTAAATTACTAAGGTATTTGGTAAACAGTCTTATTCCTCAAACTGAGGAAATTATCACATTCACAAACAAGAACTAATCTAAGTCCCATCAGACAGGCTTTTTTTTTCCCAGTTATGTTGTGTTAGACAATTTAAAATAGATGGAAGCATGTAGAGTTAAAGAGCAGAACATAACAACTTCTCCGAAATATCTGTTAAAGCAAGGCAAAGAGGGCTTCCTG
>NW_010422702.1:43977-45483 GCF_000710305.1 Buceros rhinoceros silvestris | reverse complement strand
GCTGAAAGCAGAATTTGAGTTAGATCAAATCCCACGTGCTCGCACTGGTGGTGATGGTCAGTTTGACAGACATTAGTTACTAGTGGATCCGAGATGCTTTTCACAAGGCTTCAATGAAATATACACAAGAATATGGAAGTATGTGAGAAACTATTTATAAATTACATCATTATTAATATAAAACATAACTATTTAACTACAAAGATAAATAATATAAATGTAAACATGTTAATTTGTCAGTTCATTTACAACAATGAAAGTCATTGCAACAAGCAGATATGTCCCGTGTTTCTCACTTTTCAAATACTTTTATGATACATTCCCACCTATTCTATTAAAAGGTATATTAAAACGAGAGCTATTTGTCAGCTCTCCCCAAACAAACACTGAAATAACAAGTTTTATTGTTACTCCACTTACTTCACTACTAGTGATGCCAAACAATATAAAACATCAGCCATTCCAGCCTGAGCAATTAGCCGGTACATGGAAACTTTTTATTGATTGACAGAATAAAAATAATTCACTGTATGATTCTGGTGTTTCATGGGAATCGGTTTGTTCGCTTAATCATCTTGCCTTTCTCCCACTATGTTGGGAACAAGCAGGGTGGGCATTTTCCACATAAAGATTCTGTTTGCCTTTTGTGTAACTTTCTTGGCCAATGGAAAAAGTGCTGTTTGGCTTTCCCCCAGGTCCGTGCAGCACACACCACATGCCTCCTGCCCGTGGGCCTGCTGCTTCCCTCGTGCAGCTGCAGCCCCTCAAACCATGGGGATCCCATGTTTGCCTTTGCTTTTCCATCTAGCATTTTTGTTTTCACGGTTTAGCTGCTGCACCTTGCTGTGGATGGTGGCAGCCCAGTTTCAGCATTAATATTCAATCTGAATGAAGGTTGGTAATGAAGCCTCCACTGAGATATCACCGAGTAAGGAGCGAACTGAGTGGCAGCCAGTAACGGGACTGAACAAAAAAAAAAAAAAAACCCACAAAAACCCAAACCAAGATGAATTTGAAGGATAATGAGATGAAGAAATGAAGAGCGTGTCTATTTGGTTTACAATTGGATGTCTGAAATCTGCATATGTATGTATGAAAACCTGCTAGACACACAGATAAAATTGGCTAACGGGAGAGATTAGAGACTGAGGGGTCTGAATTTCTTATTCCCTGAAGTTTCTGATTTGCAGATACACTTTATTCGCTGAGCTATTGAAGCGTGCAAGAAATCTTTAACTTGTTGGATCAGAATGCAGAGCAGGTAAGTGTTTTTCGGGACTTTGCCTGCTCCGTTTCCTTTAATCTAGCTAAAATCCCCTGGCTGATGAGTCATAGCAGGATACGACCTCAGCACTTTGTTAGAGAAGATGAGAGGAAGAAGAAGAAGAGATTGATGTGTAAAGGACACCTTGTTTGAAGTCAGATTCCATATGAGGACAAGGCAGACACTATTTGCTGTGTTTTACATGTCGTTAACCCTAAAGTATCCTCATATCTCCAGCAGGA